>NC_027748.1:42554185-42571279 GCF_000695525.1 Brassica oleracea var. oleracea | reverse complement strand
GTCGGAGATAGCTTAAGTACTTCGCCACAATGGCGGGTCTCGTCGATAGCACATGTCTTCGAAGCACCGGTGGAGAAATGAAATGGAAAAGATTTGGATGGAAGAGGAGGCGGTTTCCGGCGAGGATCTACGAACACAGAGCCTTGAGTTACAGATCTGACGCACCAGGAGTAGGAGCCACAGCACCAAGGAACAAGCAGAACGGAGGAGCAGCGACAAGGAATACGAGGAGCGGAGGACCCGCTTGACATTGCTTTCCGGGAATCCCCAGATAAGCGGACAGCATAAGAGACGGTGGACTTCAGGAGCACGCTTGAACCCAAACGATTTGAAACAGTAGGAGTAATGGTGGAGACGAACAACGCGGCAGTCGCGTCGGAGACGAACGGAGCAGCAGTCGCGGCAGAGATGAACGGAACAGCAGCGGCGATGGAAAGAGAAGCAGACTTGAAACGAGGCATCAAGGGAGATGGACAAAGACGACGCCGGCGAGCTAGGTCGCTGCCGGCGTCGACGAAACTAAGAAGAAATGGCGCCTCGATTTCCGTGGCAGGGAGAGACGAGTTAGGGCTTTTGATGCGTTTATCAAGAGAATTTATCTTCTAGGTAGTCTTTCAAGCTTATTTTAGGAAAAACATATTTTTTCTGTAAAAATATGCTAAAATCGGTAGCGTTATATTAAGCATGAAAACTGGTAGAAGTAAAAAGGATATCAGGCACGGAAAAGAAAAGATTGTCAATATTACAGATTACAAAGGATGAGAATGATGAAGTTCGTAAAAAAAAAGAGAAGGTCTGATCGTGTGATCGATTAGATCATCAATGATCAACAACATGATCCTACACATAATTTATTTCGATAAAGAATTTAGACATTAGTAGCTTTATATTGTTTGTGTGGGTTCATCAACTCTCACGTGGAAATTGGATTTCTTCTAACGTCAATCCTCGAGTTTCAGGCACCAAACACCATGCAAATACAACTGTTAATCCACTCATTATAGCGAATATAATGAAGGTCCCTACAATTAAAATTCACAAAAAAAAAATTATATCAGTATTAGTATTGTTATCTTAAACTTGAATTTCATATATTATATATCATTTAATAGATCCAAAATATATATAAAGAACTCGAAACTTCAATAGATTGATCTATGAGAAAATTTTATGAAAATGATGTTTTATATGAGAAAGAGAAAATTATAGTGTGTGAATATATCATTTATAATATATAGATATATGTGTGTGTGTGTGTGTGCAAACTAAACTTTTTGTGATAAATAATATTAAATTTAAATTGAATTTGAATTTGGTTTTGTAAGAACGTATATCTTAATTTAGTGAAAATCTTGTAGACAATGCCTTTAATAAAAAGCTTGTAGAAAAGAAGAAAAATAAAACTTTATACTGAACTAAATTAGATTTAGTTTGTAAAGTACTATTAACGTACCGGTAGGGCTCCAAATGAGCATAAAATTGAAACAGTAGCTGACTATCCAACCGGTAAACCAATTTGTTATGGTTACTAAACTCCCAGCCACTACTTTCATATCCATCGGAAATATCTACACAATTTAAAAAATATATATGATCAGTTACAATTTAAGAAAACTGATTATTTTTTTTTGCTTGAACATGCAAAAAATAAGTATATAATGGATATACCTCAGACATTATAATCCATGGCAACGCTCCTAGTCCAGCAGCGAACATCATAACATATGTCTGTTTGGAACATAAATATTATTTTACTTTATCACATTGTGAAATTAATATAGCATTTAAACATCAAACTGAAAATAACAATAACTTATATGTATATATTAATAGGATCAAACTTGAAATTGTTGTTAGGTTGAAATATAAAGCAAACTAAACGAACAAGAAAAAGCGGAAGAAATGATTTTTTTGTGTGAGATCTATTCAAATAAGTGAATCATAGATATATCACTTACCAATATTCCAATAAATGCCATAGTGGGAGTAAAATTTACAATGCCAGGGACACCTTTGAATCCAAACGCTAATGCAAGAGAAATACAGCTTAAACATAACCCAAACGCCGATGCCTGCAATTTTGTTCATTAAATTATATGTAGAACAACAAAGCTATATATTAACAAACTAAAGTAATATATTAAATAAAATTATTCTAACCATCAGAAGTGGTCGTCTTCCCCATCGATCCACAATGATCAGGCCCAATATAGCTTTTGGTACCTAGCATGCTCATTGGTTAAAGTTATAATCAATCATCGTAAAGACAAAAGAATGGGGAGCTAGGTTACAGAGAAATAATGAACAAATCAAAGTACTGACTTTTTAATTTTCTAGTATTTACATATATACGTACCACGACCATAGACAACACCGTCATCCCAGTCTGAGAAGGAAATCCTTAAGAGTGAAAAGTATTTATTTTACTTTTTCATAAGAACCAATTGTTAAATTACCTAATAATCAGTAAATACATAATGTTACCAGCAAGGTCAAATATGCTGCCTGCGTAATAACTTATCCCTGAACTTCCACATAACTGCTGTAAAAGCATCACACCTACTCCGATCTAAATATAATTAACCAAAAGCAAAAATCAATATAAGTAAAATGTAATTTAATAAATTTGTTTGATATTTTTTTTTTCAAACGTATTTTCTTACTATAAGTTGACGAGCATATTTTCTTTTGAAAAGACTTTGCATGCTGATATTTGCGGTAGCATCAACAGAAATCTGCGAAGTTATGAAAAAAATTCTGTATATAGTGATAATAAAGTTTTAATATGTAGCAAAAATAAGCATAATTTTGATTATTCATCATTTAGACGTATGTGTACCATGATTTCACGAGTTTCCTTCACAATATCAGCTTCTTTTCCTCGTAATTTTTGAAGAACAACTTCACACTCTTCATCACGGTTTTCTTTTGCCTAAATAAATACATTAATTTTAATATTTGTTATCGACGTAAAGAATAATTTTATATAAAAGTATATTTTCTGTAATTAGAGAAATAATATAATTCATATGACTAACCAGCCATCTTGGAGACTCGGGGACGAAAAATAACCCCAAAAATTGTATCAAGCATGGGATAATGCCTGAAGATGTAGAAATCCTTTAATTAAAATACTTATATATAATAAATTATTTAACGATGAATAGTTAATGAATATGGAAAACTGAAACATGTGACAAATAAATATAAGTGGGAAGGAGTACCGATCAAGGCTATCGTTCTCCATGATACGAAATTTCCAATGTAATATGCGGTTGCGATTCCACAATTTTGCAAAAGCTATAAGTTATCAATCAGTTATAAAATAGAGTATTAGTTTGTGTGTATATATTAAGTTTGATTGTAATTAGCTAGTAGTATATGCATTACCTGATTGCTAAATGTAAGAGTGCCTCGCACATTTTTGGGGGTTATTTCTGCGATATATACAGGAACCTACATATTTTATAATAAATAAGCTATAATTATTACAAGTTTAGCGATGATTAAACTAGTAAATAAAATAATAGTATACCACGTAGCTAGCGAGACCAACTCCAGTTCCCACAAAGAATCGTCCAAAGTCTAGCCAGATAATATTCTATGGAGAGATAGATTAATCTATATTAGTACGTAAGCTTATTATCAATTAAGTAAGATATTAGATGGGTCGTGAAGAAACCTTGGCTTGTGCAATTGCAAGCCATCCACTAATGAAAAATGCCTCGGCGACCCACAACGTCTAGGAAATAATTATAACGAAAAAATACAAAGGGTTTAGAGCTTAAATATTACATTAATAGAGACATTGAGACTCAAAATGAATATTTAACCATTTTACGGCCGAAGGCATCTGCAAGTGTGGCGCTAAATATTGCACCGATCATTCCTCCAAAAGTCAGCAGCGAACCAAATACTGAAAACTGTGAAAAAGTATTTTATTATAACGATTTGAAGTAAATTTTATATTTGTTAAAACGTACAGATATATAAAATGATATATATAGTGAAATAGAGGCTTACTTGTGCGATAGAAAGATCAAGATCTTCCATAATAGAAGACATTGTACCAGCAGTAAAACCTAACTGTTTTCCATACATAGAAATTTGGAATACATGAGTCTCTAAATAAATTATGTACTGTTAGAATATATTATCTGCAAACCCTAAAACGAGCAAAGTCATTTCTGAATTATGATACAAGGTTATGTGGAATACTTCAAAACATAAAGAGGAACAATTAGAAAATCATATATAGATATGATAATATTTCAATTGAGTAGAAGGCTCTAAAATATGGTAACATGACAATTCTAACTACGTCCAGCACATCTCTGGAAATGTGTACTATCTAGTAGTGATCAAATTAAAAAAATTATGAGATTATTTAGATTCTCCACCATTTTCTTTTATAGAATCCACTCAATTAGAAGAGGGATGATGATATCTACCCTTGTATATGTACATAGAGAGCGATGGGAACATACGGCAATACCAAAGCTGTAAGAGGCAGAGACAATGATAAAAGTGGTGAAGATAAGAAGTGGAGTTATCGTAGTTTCAGAGCTTTCTGTCCTCTCTTCCTTATTTACCAGTAGTAATCCTTTCTCCATACTATGATTCTCCCCCTCCATTTTCGCGATGCCAAGATTGAATAGAGCACAAGAACAGAACAAGAGAGAGATACTCTTGGGAACTATATATTTTGTCTTGGTATATATGAAAATAATTGTAAATGACATGCTGGATTAGATGGATAATGTATCCGACTCATTAGCATGACTAAAGTTTGTTGGTAGACGTACACAAATAATTGTTTAAAAAATCAGAAGTCAAATCAAGTATTGGATCATATATGGTTTTTAATAAAGAATCATTTTAAATGCTCATTAGTTGGTAATAATAAAGTTTGTCTGAATAAGGCATACATATTCTCAGATGTTACTTTCGTCTCTGTCCATATGATATAGCAGCATTATTTATTGTCTAGCTAAGCAACGTCTTGACGCACGTCTTCCCGTTGATGCTTTCAAGTTCAACAGAATGCAACATAAATCTATAGAAATATGTGACTAAGTCTTCTTAATTGATCCTCGATAAAACTAAGTTTTAATTATGTAATCAATTACTTGCACTAACACTCCTCTTTCATGATGTTGCTTATTGGTGAAATGGGTGTGGACAGCTATATATATGCCTTTTCTAACATTGTATTTCCCAGAGATTCCATTTTTTTTGACAACAAAACACGGAAAACCAACATATATTATGAAAACATATTGTTATATTTAGATTCTTCGAACCTTCTAATTAGTAAAATCAGCCTATGAAAAAAAAAGTTTGGAGGAAACACGAGGCTCCATGGCATTTTATCTGATAGTCTCAGACACCCCTTTTCTTGTTGTTATATATTTTATCTGATTCCCTCGTGGAGAAAACAAGGAAGCTGATTTGTTGGCAAAAATCTGAATAAAACGAGGGTTCAATAAAGAGAATTAAAAAAGCGAAGCACGAAGGTCCACGAACCCAAACCAACGGAGACTCTCAAGGCATTACCCAATCCACTTTGTCGTTTTATCCATGTTTTTTAATTATGACAGCAGAACTCTAGCTAGAAATATCTATTTACAACTAAACTAATGTAGAAAACGAGTAGTATAGTATATGGTTATATATATATACATGAGTAAGCTGATAGACACTTAATTATTCAGTTAGTCCAGGTATTGAATAATATGGTTCGGAACTCGCTTGTGCTATTCTAAACGAAATCGATTGGTTAATAATAATCTATAAAGTCATACTACTTTATTTTCATTTAATCGCGTAAATTTTTTGTACAGATTTGAAATAAGAAATAGTAATTTATTATCTGGAAGGAAAGGATACAAAATTCACGCACGCGGGCCTTGATAGTAATGGTAAATTGATAATACGAACTTATCGGAGGTACGTACTTAATAAGTTGATGATAAAATGGACTAATAATATATTTGATGCTACTGCTTTAGCCTAACAAAGATGATCGAAAATAAATATTTTCTACGTTAATTTCTATAGCAAGAAAAAACACAAGAACAAAATTTAAGCTGTCTAAAATAAAAAGAACTAATAGGTTAACAGAAGTATGAAATATACACGACTTTAACTTTATTGATGTTTCATACGCACGATGCACTACTATATATATCAAAATATTTTATTCTAGTTTGTTTGCATGGTCATCTCGATATAAGAGCCTCTCTTATGTTAAATTTTTCTACTGATTTATTCGAATCTTGTATCACCGACTGTCTTTTGACGTAGGGATCAACTTGTTAATATTAAGTTTAACCACCTCTAATGTTAGATTTCTGTTGATTTGTCTGAGTTTTGCATCATCTTTTTTGGTTGAACAGTTTTATATCATCTTTTGATTATTTTTTACGTTGAAGAGGTAAATATGGCTCATTTAATACATTAACTTATCCTCATTTAAATGATCATCTTGGTGTAGAATCGCAGCTAAAAGTTCGAGAGGCATTGTTATATAGTACATATATACGTCTGATGAGTTTTGTGGTTAGTGGCAGATCTAACAATTAAGGTTTGCAGATCTAAAAAAAAAGGTTTGCATTATGCTACAAAAACATATTATAAAATAATCTCGTTTACTTATTATTTTAAAATACTATATATATATATATCAAAAATATTATGATGTTCTTACTCCTTAGGTAACCATTGAGAAACTCCTTTCAATTATTATATATATGATAATTATTCTCATCCATATATCCATTGTACCTAGAGAATGTAATGTATATTTTTAATTATATAATTACGAAAATACTAAAAACAAGACAAACAGAACTTAACAATTCTTAGAATATTTTTTAAAAATGTGGAAAAGCACTGCTGCGATATCTTGAACCAACAGAACATTAAGTAAAATGCATTTGCATGTAGATATAACTTATACAAATAGAAGAAAATTACATCATCATTGCTTGAATCTCTTCCAAGGTTTTGCCTTTGGTTTCAGGAACAAGTTTTGCTATGAAGATAATGGCCAGTACACATACCCCACCATAGACATAAAATGCACCTGAAAAGCCAAAAGTGGTCAATACGTACTATTTTTTTATCTAGCTAGTACGTATGATAAAATAACAAAATCTGTAATTTGCTTAAACGGAAATAATACATACCATGAGGGCTCCAGATCATAAGAAAGTTGAACGTTAAGGAGACAAACCATGAACTAAGCCAATTTACAACAGTGACAAGTCCTCCAGCAGTTCCTTTTAAATTTATCGGGAATATCTGGAATAAAAGAGTACATTAGAAAAAATCATGCCGGTTGCTCAAAAAAAAAAAAAAAAAAAAGAAAAAATCATGCCAATGACGACATGAACATACTATATCGTTTTGACATTACCTCAGACATTATAACCCATGGGATTGCACCCATTCCAATCGAAAATGAACCGATATAGACCTGAAAATTGGAGTTCCTGGTTAACCGATCTGTAAACCGGACTAACCCAAAGGTTAAAAACCAAAACCTGATTTTATAGATACTTACCAAAACACCGCTAACTGCTAGGGCCGGAATGATATCAAGTGCTAAACCATGGGCCTGGTTTAATGAACGTCAAAACCAAAATCAAATCGTTGATTAAACTAAACTCTATGTTTTTTAAAAGAAATTTGATATTTACCTTTAGAAGAAATGAATTTCCGATGAGCAAACATCCAATCAGCATCCCAACAGCTGAAGCCTACAATATATCAATATGGTCAGACCAAATAATCCAAATCGGTACTCTTTAATTTCTTGAAAATGAATGCAAGAACCATACCATAAGAAGTGGTCTTCGTCCAAGCCGATCAATTAGTAATGTTGCACCGAGTGCTGTAAGAATGACTTGTTCGATCGAGTATAGAATGCTTCCAAGAGTTGGGGATGCTCCTGGTACACTCAAACCGGAACAACACCGATGAGTAGTCTAGAAATTAAACCTGTTGGAAACCAAAACTAACTAGATCCGGTTCAAATTATAACCTGCTGATACAAAAATTTGCTGTGCATAGAAGATAACCCCATTTATTCCAACGAATTGTTGGAAAAACATTAAACCAACTCCAACCTGGTATAATACAGCTATAATTAAACCAAAGTGACCCGAGAAGCATGGTTATTTGAATTAGAGATTCTTACAATCACAAAACGTATGTTCTTTTTGTCAATAAGGTCTAGTAGTGTGGTTTTCGGAAGGTGAGCTATAGTCGCTAAGTACTCCTGTAAACCGAAATCCAAAAACCGGAGTTATACAAAGTTTTATAAAATGCAATGTCACGTACCGGAACCGGTTTTGTAATCCAGTCTTTGGTTCAAAACGTACTTTGATTTCATCGGCTTCTCTTGCGATATTGGCGTTAGGACCCCTCAGTTTTTGCAACGCAATTTCGAAATCGCGGTGGCGGCCAACCATTTCCTTGAAACGCCAAAAGCATTTGAGAGGCATGGGTAAGTTTTCAACCATAGATTCTAAAGCCTTAACCAAACCGAAATTAAATTTCAAACTTTAATCATACCAGCCATCTAGGTGATTCGGGAATGAACCAAGTCCCAAAGAATAGAATCACACACGGTACAACTCCTGAAATTAATTAACCAAACCAGGTTTATTATAACAAATGAAATATAATACCATCTTTGCTACTACTGCTAAAACCAATACCAAATGTTTTCAAATGTATTAGCTAGTGCACAAACAAATTTACCAGTTAGTGCAAGAGCTCTCCAGTTTACGACGGCACCTATGAGGAACATGGAAGCCAATCCGATTACTAAAAAGAGCTGCAGAAATAACAATATCATAAAAAAATATTTTAGTTAGAAAAACCATAATATGTTAAAGACTTTACAAAACAACCCTAATACAATTTTAACCACAGACTAGACCTAACACAAGCTGGACTACATGTCCTGTCTCTGACTCTATTGTAGTCACATACATTTGTCATTCGAATAAAATAAAATGCATCACCTGGTTAAGCGTAGCCAATGCTCCTCGTAGTTTTCTCGGACTAATTTCGGCGATGAAAACCGGAACCTAGAAAAAGACAAATGCAAATGTGAATATTGAGTTAAAATGTGATTTTTTCATCGTTTCATCGACAAATGGTTTTGTTTATAACAATTGGAAAACGTCATACCACATACGAAAGGGTACCGCAACCATAACCCGTGAGAAATCTACCGAAGTCCAAAGGTATGTCACCCTAGTTAATAATTGAACAAAATTTAAAATGACGATACTAAACGCCAATATTCTGTAAATTTGTAAGAGAAAAAAATGAAGAATATTCAGCACACTGAATAACCTTGGAGAAATATATAATCATCCAGCCGATGGCAGAGATCACTGAAGACAACCTCATGGCCTGTCGCAAAATCCAAAATCCACATGCATGTGACCAAAAAAGTATATGCATTTTGTTTTGTTGTTGAACAAAATATAGTAAAAATGTAAATATCATAAAATGTTAATTTGATTCTTGTGTGCATATTGAGATGAATAATACATTTACTATTATAGCACAACATATAGTTTTTGACTTTTTGTTAAGCTATGTTTTTGTACCCCTTTCCGACCGATGAAATCAGAGATCTTTCCCGATGTTATAGCGCCAAGAACTGCTCCCACATTCAATATAGATCCGAAAACTGAAAACTAAATTAAAAAGTGGATTAGTAAGAAAATCATCGTAAAACAAATCTAAATGTTGAATACTTCATATGATTTTAAACCTGGGAATATGATAAATTAAGTTCTTCCATTATCCCGAACTGGGTCGGAGCGGAATACCCCACCTATTAATAAAAAAGTAGAAATTTTCTCGTATTAATAACAAATTTTCATTTTTCCTTGTAATCTTAATTAAAAGAAACTTACGCAGGTTCCAAACTCGTAGGAACCACAAACGGCAATGAATGTGCTTAGACAAACCATCCACGACGCTCCTTCTTCTTCTGAGACGTCGGATCCATTCTCCGGAAGCAGCAACGGCTCAGATTTGTCTTTCACTTTCTCCATATCGTCTTCTCTTCTTGCCATTTTCTTCTCAGTTACCCTTTCAAGTCAACGAACAATACGTATCAATTTATTTGTAGAAGATGTGAAAGAAACGTAGTTTTTCTTTGTAGGGATATATAACTCAACGGATGAGAGGAGAGCTTAGAAGCCACCGTGATTTTAGACCTTAAACTTTGTTTTGTTCTGAGTTTGATATATATAATTAACCCTATATATAGACATATATATCTATATATTGTGCCTTTGACCAAAAAAGAATAATATCTGTATATATTGAACATGAACAATAGCTGGCTGGCTTAGCTAAAACACAAAAGATGATCGATAATTTTGGACAAATTAGACAATTTGCATTAGTTTATTTTGTATACTATGAAAGTTTCAATGCAGTTCAAAATGTTACGTACTACTACTATAGATTATGAGAGTCCAATGCAGTTATCTCAAAAAAAAAAAAAAATCCAATGCAGTCTCATATTGTGTTGAGGTTATCCAAAAAGAAGATTTTGTTGAGGTTGTCCACAATTTAATGTTGGTTGACTGAATTTTGAAGTACTTACTTACGATCGTTCCGAGTTAGCTAGAAACTTTTAAAACTTATAACATTCATAATGTAACAATTCAATTATTTTAAAAAATAATAATTACAAAATATTCTGTACACTCATGCACTGTATGGCTGGGGTTGGTAACATGCATGGTTTGTAGTTTTCTGAAAACAAAAAGTAAAATAATCCATGCATGTTGTTGAGTATAACTAAATTAATTTATAAAAACAATTGAACGATGTTCATTTACCATGAAAGAAAGTGTAGCATACATTAATACACATGTAGAATATGATTAGAAATTTTAAAACAACACTAAAGATGATATGCTTCAGTATTTAAAGTATTTACCAAAAACTCAATATTTTCGTAGGGTTTAACACATAGATTTTGAGAAAAAATCAACAATATGAAAATACTGCTTTAATGCATAGTTGCATCCTTCACTAACATATGATGAAGGTCAAAGAGGTTTGGAACTTTAGTTGTCTCCGTTTCCCTAGAAAATAGCGATTTTATAATGGTTATTCCTCTAATTTAGAGAGTATATGAAGTTTTACCAAATTAAATTATAAAAACAATTGAACGATGCTCATTTACCGTGAAAAAGAGTTTAGCATACATTAATACAAATGTAGAATATGGTTAAAATTTTAAAACAACACAAAAGATAATAGGCTTCAGTATATAAAACATTTACCAAAACCTCAATATTTTCGCTGGGGTTAACACATTGATTTTGAGAAAAATTCAAAAAAGACGACAATATTGTTTTAATGCATAGTTGCATCCTGCACTAATATATGATGATGTTCAAAGAGGTTTGGAGCCTTTGTCGTCTCCGTTTTCAAGAAAATAGTGATTTTATAGTGGTTATTTCTTCGATTTAGGGAGTATTATGAAGATTTAATAAATTAAATCATAACAAAATTATAACAATTCCCATAAACCTTGAAAAAGAAGAAAAAGATATTAGCATATATTAATACAATGTAGAATATGATTAGAAATTTTAAAACAACACTCAAGATTATAAGCTTCAGTATATAAAGTATTTACCAAAAACTAATATTTTCGTAGGGTTAACACATAGATTTTGAGAAAATTTCAAAAAATACGACAATATTGTTTTAATACAACATATGATGATGTTCAAAGAGGTTTGGAGCCTTTGTTGTCTTTTTTTTCCAAGAAAATAGTGATTTTATAGTGGTTATTCCATCAATTTAGAGAATATTATGAAGTTTTACAAAATTAATTGATAAACAAATTATAACGATTCCCATATACCATGAAAAAGAGCTGAAAATACATTAATATAAATGTAGAATGTGGTTAGAAATATTGAAACAACACTAAAGATTATAGGCTTCAGTATATAAAAGATTTACCAAAAACTCAATATTTTCGTAGGATTTTGAGAAAATTTAACACTATTGTTTAATACATGGATTTTGAGAAAAATTCAAAAAATATGACAATATTGTTTTAATGCATAGTTGCATCATGCACTAACATATGATGATGTTCAAAGAGGTATGAAGCCTTTGTTGTCTCTATTTTTCTAGAGAATAACGATTTTATAATGGTTAATCCACTAATTTAGGGAGTATATGAAGTTTTACTAAATTAATTTATAAAAACAATTGAACGATGCTCATTTACCATGAAAAAGATATTAGCATATATTAATACAATGTAGAATATGATTAGAAATTTTAAAACAACACTCAAGATTATAAGCTTCAGTATATAAAGTATTTACCAAAAACTAATATTTTCGTAGGGTTAACACATAGATTTTGAGAAAATTTCAAAAAATACGACAATATTGTTTTAATACAACATATGATGATGTTCAAAGAGGTTTGGAGCCTTTGTTGTCTTTTTTTTCCAAGAAAATAGTGATTTTATAGTGGTTATTCCATCGATTCAGGGAGTATTATGAAGTTTTATTAAATTAATTGATAAATAAATAATAACGATTCCCGTATACCATGAAAAAGAGCTTAAAATACATTAATACAAATGTAGAATGTGGTTAGAAATTTTGAAACAACTCTAAAGATTATAGGTTTCAGTATATAAAACATTTACCAAAAACTCAATATTTTCGTAGGGGTTAATACATGCATTTTGAGAAAATTTCAAAAAATATGACAATATTGTTTTAATGCATAGTTGCATCATGCGCTAACATATGATGACGTTCAAAGAGGTATGAAGCCTTTGTTTTTCTATTTTTCAAGAGAATAGCGATTTTATAATGGTTAGTCCACTAATTTAGGGAGTATATGAAGTTTTACTAAATTAATTTATAAAAACAATTGAACGATGCTCATTTACCATGTAAGAGAGTTTAGAATACATTAATACAAATGTAGAATATGGTTATAATTTTTAAAACAACACTAAATATTATAGGCTTCAGTATATAAAGTATTTACCAAAAACTCAATCTTTTCGTAGGGGACACATAGATTTTGATAAAATTTCAAAAAATATGACAATATTATTTTAATGCATAGTTGCATCATGTACTAATATATGATGATGGTCAAAGAGGTTTGAAACAATTTTTGTCTCAATTTCTCTAGATAATAGCGATTTTATAATGGTTAGTCCCTTAATTTAGAGAGTATATGAAGGTTTACTAAATTAAATTATAAAAAATTATAACGATTCCCATATGCCATGAAAAAGAGCTTAAAATACATTAATACAAACGTAGAATGCGGTTAGAATTTTTAAAACAACACTAAAGATTATAGGCTTTAGTATATAAAACATTTACCAAAAACTCAATATTCTCGTAGGGGGTAAGGTACACATGGATTTTGAGAAAATTTCAAAAAATATGACAATATTTTTTTAATGTATGATTGCATCCTGTACTAATATACAATGATGGTCAAAGAGGTTTGAAACATTTTTTGTCTCCATTTCTCTAGATAATAACGATTTTATAATGGTTATTCCCCTAATTTAGGGAGTATATGAAGTTTTACCAAATTAAATTATAAAAACAATTGAACTATGCTCATTTACCATGAAAAAAGTTTAGCATACATTAATACAAATGTAGAATATGGTTAAAATTTTAAAACAACACTAAAGATTATAGGCTTCAGTATATAAAACATTTACCAAAACCTCAATATTTTCGCTGGGGTTAACACATTGATTTTGAGAAAATTTAAAAAATTACGACAATATTGTTTTAATGCATAGTTGCATCCTGCACTAATATATGATGATGTTCAAAGAGGTTTGGAGCCTTTGTCGTCTCCGTTTTCAAGAAAATAGTGATTTTATAGTGGTTATTCCTTCGATTTAGGGAGTATTATGAAGATTTAATAAATTAATTTATAACAAAATTATAACAATTCCCATAAACCATGAAAAAGAACTTACAATACATTAACACAAATGTAGAATGTGGCTAGAAATTTTAAAATAACACTAAAGATTATAGGCTTCAGTATATAAAAAATTTACTAAAAACTCAATATTTTCGTAGGATTTTGAGAAAATTTAACACTATTGTTTAATAGATGGATTTTGAGAAAATTTCAAAAAATATGACAATATTGTTTTAATGCATAGTTGCATCATGCACTAACATATGATGATGTTCAAAGAGGTATGAAGCCTTTGTTGTCTTTATTTTTCAAGAAAATAGTGATTTTATAGTGGTTATTCCATCAATTTAGAGAATATTATGAAGTTTTACAAAATTAATTGATAAAAAGTTTATAGCGATTCCCATATACCATGAAAAAGAGCTTAAAATACATTAATACAAATGTAGAATGTGGTTAGAAATTTTGAAACAAGACTAAAGATTATAGGCTTCAGTATATAAAAGATTTACCAAAAACTCAATATTTTTCGTAGGGGTTAACACATGCATTTTGAGAAAATTTCAAAAAATATGAAAATATTTTTTTAATGCATAGTTGCATCCTGAACTAACATATGATGATGTTCAATGAGGTATGGAGCCTTTGTTGTTTCTATTTTTCAAGAGAATAACGATTTTATAACGGTTAGTCCACTAATTTAAGGAGTATATGAAGTTTTACTAAATTAATTTATAAAAACAATTGAACGATGCTCATTTACCATGTAAGAGAGTTTAACATATATTAATACAAATGTAGAATATGGTTATAATTTTTAAAACAACACTAAAGATTATAAGCTTCAGTATATAAAGTAGTTACCCTAAAATCAATATTTTCGTAATGAGCATCGTTCAATTATGCTTTAGAAATTTTTAGTAAAACTTCATATACTCCCTAAATTAGTGGACTAACCATTATAAAATCGCTATTCTCTAGAGAAATGGAGCCAACAAAGGTTACAAACCTCTTTGACCATCATCATATATTAGTACAGGAGGCAACTATGCATTAAAGAAATATTGTTATATTTTTTGAGTTTTTATCTAAATCTATGTGTTAACCCCTACGAAAATATTGAGTTTTACATTAAACGCTCTATATACTGAAGCTTACACTTATTAGTGTTGTTTAAAAAGTTCTGACCACATTCTACATTTGTATTAATATATGTTAAACTCTCTTTCGTGGTATATGAGAATCGTTATAATTTTTTTTTATCAATTAATTTAGTAAAACTCTATAATAATACCTAAATCGGTGGAATAACCACTATAAAATCTCTAATTTTTGAAAAACGGAGACAAAGTAGGCTCCAAAACTATTTGAACATCATCATATGTTAGTGTAGGATGCAACTATGCATTAAAACAATATTGTCATATTTTTCAAAATTTTCTCAAAATCTATGTGTTAATACCCGACGAAAAATATTGAGTTTTTAGTAAATGCTTTATATACTGAAACCTATAATCTTTAGTGTGGTTTTAAATTTTTTAACCACAACTATGCATTAAAACAATATTGTCATATTTTTTTGAATTTTTTTCAAAATCTATGTGTTAAACACCCCTACGAAAAAAGTTTTTAGTAAATGCTTTATATACTGAAACCTATAATCTTTAGTGTGGTTTTAAATTTTTTAACCACGATCTACATTTGTATTAATGTATGATAAACTCTCTTTCATGGTACATTAGCATCGTTCAATTTATTTTTAAAAATAATTTAGTAAAACTTCATACACTCCCTAAATTAGTGGACTAACCATTATAAAATCGCTATTCTC
The DNA here is from genome assembly GCF_000695525.1 of Brassica oleracea var. oleracea. Lineage (NCBI taxonomy): Eukaryota > Viridiplantae > Streptophyta > Magnoliopsida > Brassicales > Brassicaceae > Brassica > Brassica oleracea. The sequence goes on along the minus strand of NC_027748.1, from coordinate 42,555,453 downwards.
TAGAGAAATGGAGACAACAAAAGTTCCAAACCTTTTTGAGCATCATCATATATTAGTAAAAGAGGCAACTATGCATTAAAGAAATATTTTTATATTTTTTGAATTTTTCTCAAAATCTATGTGTTCCCTACGAAAATATTGAGCTTTACGTTAAACTCTCTATATACTGAAGCTTATACTTTTTAGTGTTGTTTTACAATTCATAACCACATTCTACATTTGTATTAATGTATGTTTATATCTCTTTCTTGGTATATGGGAAACGTTAAAGTTTTTTTTATCAATTAATTTAGTAAAACTTTATAATACTCTCGAAATCGGTGGTATAACCACTATAAAATCACAAATTTCTTGAAAAACAAAGACAAAGAAGGTTCCAAACCTATTTAAACATCATCATATGTTAGCGCATGATACAACTATGCATTAAAACAATATTGTCATATTTTTTTGAATTTTTTTCAAAATCTATGTGTTAAACACCCCTACGAAAAATATCGAGTTTTTAGTCTTTACATACTGAAACCTATAATCTTTAGTGTGGTTTTAAAATTTCTAACTACATTCTACATTTGTATTAATGTATGATAAACTCTCTTTCATGGTACATTAGCATCGTTCAATTTTTTTTAGAAAGTAATTTAGTAAAACTTCATATACTCCATACATTAGTGGACTAACCATTATAAAATCGCTATTCTCTAGAGAAATGGAGACAACAAAGGTTCCAAACTTTTTTAAGCATCATCAAATATTAGTACAGAAGGCAACTATACATTAAAGAAATATTGTTATATTTTTTGAAATTTTCTCAAAATCTATGTTTTAACCCCCTACGAAAATATTGAGTTTTACGTTAAACTCTCTATATACAGAAGCTTATCCTTATTAGTGTTGTTTTATAATTTCTAACCAAATTATACATTTGTATTAATGTATGTTAAACTCTCTTTCGTGGTATATGGGAATCGTTATAATTGAGAAAAAATCGAAAATATGAAAATTCTGATTTAATGCATAGTTGCATCCTTCACTAACATATGATGAAGGTCAAAGAAGTTTGGAACCTTTGTTGTCTCCGATTTTATTGTGGTTAGTCCACCAATTTAGGGAGTATTATGAAGTTTTACTAAATTAATTGACAAAAAATAAAACGATGCCCTTGTGCCATGAAAGATAGTTTAATATAGATTAATACAAATGTAGAATATGTTTAGAAATTTTAAAACCACACCAAAGATCATAGGCTTCAGTATTAGAGCATTTAC
>NC_027748.1:42553653-42554143 GCF_000695525.1 Brassica oleracea var. oleracea | reverse complement strand
GGGGGGGGGGGGGTTAACCCATAGATTTTGAGAAAATTTCAAAATTATAAAAATACTCTTTTAATGCATAGTGGCATCCTTCACTAACATATGATGAAGGTTAAAGGGTTTGGAAATTTTATTGTCTCCGTTTCTCTAGAAAATAGCGATTTTATAGTGGTTAGTCCACCAATTTAGGGAGTATTATGAATTTTACTAAATTAATTGACAAAATATTAAAACGATGACCATGTACCATGAAAGAGAATTTAATATACATTGATACAAATGTAGAATGTGTTTAGAAATTTTGAAACAACACTAAAGATCATCGGCTTCAGTATATAGAGCATTTACCAAAAAAATTAATATTTTTGTAGGGGTTAGCCCATAGATTTTGAGAAAAATTCAAAAATATGAAAATACTGTTTTAATGCATAGTTGCTTCCTTCACTAACATATGATGAAAGTAAAAGAGGTATGGAACCTTTGTTGTCTCCGTTTTTCTAGA
>NC_027748.1:42553302-42553636 GCF_000695525.1 Brassica oleracea var. oleracea | reverse complement strand
TTTACTAAATTAATTGACAAAAAATTAAAATGATACCCATGTACAATGAAAGATATTTTAATATACATTTATATAAATGTTTAATGTGTTTAGAAATTTTAAAACAACACTAAAGATCGTAGACTTCAGTATAAAGAGCTTTTACCGAAAAATTCAATATTTTCGTAGGGGTTGTTAACCCATAGATTTTGAGAAGAATTGAAAAATATGAAAATTCTGTTTTAATGCATATCTGCATCTTTCACAAACATAGGATGAAAGTCAAAGAGGTTTGGAACCTTTGTTGTCTCCGTTTTTCAAGAAAATAGCGATTTTATAGTGGTTAGTCCACCAA
>NC_027748.1:42551438-42553249 GCF_000695525.1 Brassica oleracea var. oleracea | reverse complement strand
ATTAATACAAATGTAGAATGTGTTTAGAAATTTTAAAACAACACTAAAGATCGTAGACTTCAGTATAAAGAGCTTTTACCGAAAAATTCAATATTTTCGTAGGGGTTGTTAACCCATAGATTTTGAGAAAAATTGAAAAATATGAAAATACTGTTTTAATGCATATTTGCATCTTTCACAAACATACGATGAAAGTCAAAGAGGTTTGGAACCTTTGTTTTCTCCGTTTTTCTAGAAAATAGCGATTTTATACTGGTTAGTCCACCTATTTAGGGAGTACTATGAAGTTTTATTAAAATAATTGACAAAAAATAATATGATACCCATGTACAATGAAAGATAGTTTAATATACATTAATAGAAATGTAGAATGTGTTTAGAAATATTGAAACAACACTAAAGATCATAGGCTTCAGTGTATAGAGCATTTACCGAAAAATTCAATATATTTGTATGGGTTAACCCATAGATTTTGAAATTTTTTTCATAAATATGAAAATACTGTTTTCAGACATATTTGCATCCTTCACTAACATATGATGAAGATCAAAGAGGTTTGGAACTTTTGTTGTCTCCGTTTCTCTAGAAAATAGCGATTTTATAGTGGTTAGTCCACCAATTTAGGGAGTATTATGAAGTTTACTAAATTAATTGACAAAAAATTAAAACGATGCCCATGTACCATGAAAGAGAGTTTAATATACAATAATACAAATGTAGAATGTATTTTGAAATTTTGAAACTGTCTCCATTTCTCTAGAAAATAGCGATTTTATACTGGTTAGTCCACCTATTTAGGGAGTACTATGAAGTTTTATTAAAATAATTGACAAAAAATAATATGATACCCATGTACAATGAAAGATAGTTTAATATACATTTATATAAATGTATAATGTGTTTAGAAATTTTAAAACAACACTAAAGACCGTAGACTTCAGTATAAAGAGCTTTTACCGAAAAATTCAATATTTTCGTAGGGGTTGTTAACCAATAGAATTTGAGAAAAATTGAAAAATATGAAAATAATGTTTTAATGCATATTTGCATCTTTCACAAACATATGATGAAAGTCAAAGAGGTTTCGAACCTTTGTTGTCTCCGTTTCTCTAGAAAATAGCGATTTTATAGTGGTTAATCCACCAATTTAGGGAGTATTATGAAGTTTACTAAATTAATTGACAAAAAATTAAAACGATGCCCATGTACCATGAAAGAGAGTTCAATATAAATTAATACAAATGTCGAATGTGTTTAGAAATTTTAAAACAACACCAAAGATCATAGGCTTCAGTACTAGTGCATTTACCAAAAAAATCAATATATTCGTAGGGTTAACCCGTAGATTTTGAGAAAAATTGAAAAATATTAAAATACTGTTTAAATGCATACTTGCATCCTTCACTAACATATGATAAAGGTCAAAGAGGTTTGGAACTTTTGTTGTCTCCGTTTCTATAGAAAATAACGATTTTATAGTGGTTATTCCACCAATTTAGGGAGTATTACGAAGTTTTAATAAATTAATTGACAAAAAATTAAAACGATGCCCATGTACCATTAAAGAGAGTTTAATATACATTAATAAATGTGTATAATGTGTTTAGAATTTTAAAACAACACCAAAGATCATAGGCTTCGGTATATAGAGCATTTACCAAAAATTCAATATATTCGTAGGAGTGTAAACCCATAGATTTTGAGAAAAATTTAAAAATATGAAAATACTGTTTTAATGCATATTTGCATCCTTCACTAACATATTATGAGGGTCAAAGAGGTTTGGAACTTTTGTTGTCTCCGTTTCTCTG
>NC_027748.1:42543613-42550893 GCF_000695525.1 Brassica oleracea var. oleracea | reverse complement strand
TATGAAGTTTTACTAAATTAATTGACAAAAAATTAAAACGATACCCATGTACAATAAAAGAAAGTTTAATATACATCACTACAAATGTATAATGTGTTTAGAAATATTGAAACAACACTAAAGATCATAGACTTCAGTTTATAGAGCTTTTACCGAAAAAATGAATATATTCGTAAGGGGTTAACCCATAGATTTTGAGAAAAATTCAAAAGTATGAAAATACTATTTTAATGCATAGTTGCATCCTTCACTAACATATGATGAAATTCAAAGAGGTTTGGAACCTTTGTTATCTCTGTTTTTCGAGAAAATAGCGATTTTATAGTGGTTAGTCCACTAATTTAGGGAGGATTATGAAGTTTTACTAAATTAATTGACAAAAACTTAAAACGATGCCCATGTACCATGAAAGAGAGTTTAATATACATTAATACATTAATACAAATGAAGAATGTGTTTAGAAATTTTGAAACAACACTAAAGATCATAGGCTTCAGTATATCGAGCATTTACCAAAAAATTCAATATTTTCGTAGGGGTTAACCCGTAGATTTTGAGAAAATTTCAAAAAAACGAAAAATATTTTTTAATGCATAGTTGCATCCTTCACTAACATATAATAAAAGTCAAAGAGGTTGGGAAACATAGTTTGTCTCCGTTTTTCTAGAGAATATCGATTTTATAGTGGTTAGTCGACCAATTTAGGGAGTTTTTTTTTTTTGAAACTCAAACTTCATTAAATTCATTACTCAATGTTAGTTGGTGCCATAATGGCAAGCTCAGCTGATAAAACAAGTTTTGCTAAGCCATCTGCAACTACATTCCTCTCACGAGGGATCCACACAAAGGAAATAGAATCAAAAGAGGAGGCAAGCTCTATGATATCTGTCACGACTCCATAAAGCTCCGCCGCAGAGGTCTCCAAATTCAGAGATTTGATGAGGGTTGAAGAGTCCGATTCACACCGGATCTTTGAGATTCCGATCTCCTTACATTGTAAGATAGCTCTCCTCAGCGCGAGGCCTTCTGCCATGAGAGGAGATCGAACAAAGTGCTCTGGGGCTGAGAAAGAGGAACATACCCCATCATCATTGATCGTCCATCCGAGGCCTTCAATTTGATTTACTTCATTCCAAGCTGCATCAGATCTGACCGTAGCCGCACCTGCAATCAACATCAGAGGTCTGGCAGCGCGCTTTGGGTCTGCAGAAGGTTTTTGTTGGCATTGGTTCCATTCACGAGCTGCTGCGATCGCTTTGGAGCGTACATCTTCAGATGAGCATCGGTGATCATTGAAAACCAGATTGTTCCTCGCTAACCACAAATGCCAGAGGATCCAGGGAGCCAGAGGACCCTCCCCCACTCCAGTTGGAGGTAGATTCTTTCGTGGAAAGAGGTTTTCCCAAATCGACCTTAAATCTAGTGATCCGCTGATCTCAATTCCTGGTGTAACAGGAGTGCCCCTCCAGACCTGTTGGCTGAAGCTGCAATGGAGAAAGAGATGATCTATAGATTCAGGTAAGCCACAGCTTTTACACTTTCCATCCACAAGTATTTGTCTTGCTCTTAGCTGTTCCCCCACAGGCAAGGCTCCATGAAAAATTTTCCATAGGAAGAGTTGGATTTTTGGAGCTACATGGAGGTTCCAAACATTTTTCTTCCAGTCAAAAGAGGGGGGTCCAGTGGTTTGAAGGTTCTGCTCCTGGGTCCTTGTGATGATTGTTGTATATCCCGACTTGGTGGAGTATTCGCCCGAAACGTTCTTCAGCCACATTAGCTTATCCGGAGCTCCCGTTAAGCTCGGTCTGATCGACAGAATGGCCTTCTTGTCATAAGGTAGGACTTGTTGTATTTTCTCAACATTCCATTCGTTCTTTCCAGGGAGAAACAGGTCTGATACCGTTAGATTTTTGTATTGCTCTGGAGCAGGGCCCATAGGGCGTTGTTGGTCTGAGAGGGTGAGCGAGGCAGATTCCCAGATGTTCAGGCTGGAACCGTTACCTACAGCCCATCCTGCTTCGTTCATGATTACATCTCTTCCCACCAAGATACTACGCCAGCCGTGAGAGCATGAGGCTCGTGTAGGACAGGTGAGAAAGCTTTCTGTGTTGCAGTACTTTCCGATAAGGATTCGACTTAACAAGCTCTCGGGATTGTTGATGATTCTCCAGCCGAGCTTTGCGAGATGAGCGTCATTGACACTTTGAATGTCACGAAAGTCCAGACCGCCTTGATCCTTTGGTAACGCCATCTTGGACCAAGCTACCCAAGCCATTTTACGGGTTCCAACTTGTCTATCCCACCAAAATCGCATTAACTCTGTCTGTATTCGCTTGCATAGGGAAACCGGGAGCTTGAAGCACGTCATTGAGTAAGATGGGATTGGGGACAGTACACTTTTCAGCATGACCATTTTACCTGCGGAGGAGAGGTATCTATTTGACCAATTGCTTGCCTTTTGCTTAATCCTGTCGATTATAGAAGAGAAAATGTCTCTTTTTTTCCTCCCAAAATGTTCCGGTAGCCCAAGGTATTTGCCTATTCCACCCTCCTTTTGGATTCCAAGGGCGTTTTTTGCTGCTGTTTTCAAGGAGCCTAGGGCCTTTCTCGAGAATGTAATGGAAAATTTAGCTGTGTTGATGGATTGACCAGATGCTTCCTCGTATCTTTTGAGTAGGCGGTTGAGCGCTAGGCTGCTGTCCTTTGTAGCTTTAATGAAAAACATGGTGTTGTCTGCGAAGAGGAGATGGTTTAGTCGAGGACTCCCTTGAGCTACACAGATTCCAGTGAGAGAACCCTCCTCTTGAGCTCTGTTACACAGACCCGATAAGACCTCACTACATAAAATGAAGATGTAAGGTGAGAGAGGGTCTCCTTGGCGGATTCCTCTAGTCGGGTTGACTCTTCCTCTAGGCGAGCCGTTGATGAGGAAAGAGTAGGTAACAGTGGACACACACTGCATGATCATCGCGATCCACTTTTGGTGGAAGCCTAGTCGTTCAAAAACCAGCCGGATAAAATCCCATTCAAGCCGATCATAGGCTTTACTCATGTCCGTCTTCACTGCCATGGCGCATCGTTTCTGAGCTTTCGAGGTCTTGAGGTAGTGGAGGACCTCATGGGTGATTAGAACATTATCTGAGATTGCACGTCCCGGTACAAAGGCGGATTGATTCTCTGAGATAATCTTTTCCAGCATGGGTTTCAGTCTCTTCGTCATGATCTTCGAAACAATCTTATAGTACAAATTGCATAAGGCAATGGGCCTATACTCAGCAACCGTTTTTGGACTCCCGACCTTCGGGATTAGACGGATGTGAGTCTCGTTTATCTTGGGTGGGAGCGTTTCTGATTCGAAAATCTCTATAACCTCCTTTACAATATCCTCCCCAATTTCCAACCAATGGCTGTGGAAGAATCCCGCAGAGAAACCATCCGGTCCCGGGGCCTTATCAGCGTGAATGGAGAAAACAGCTTCTTTGATCTCAAGGGGTGATGGTGGGGAGATCAACTGTCGGTTATCCTCTTCTGTCACCATGGGTGATAATGCATAAGTAACGGTTTCTTCTCTGTTTCCCTCACTGGCCATGAAGAGATTCTGGAAATAGCTCACAATTACTTTGGAGATTTGGTCTTCTTCGTACACGTTTGTACCCTCCGAGTCTTCGATAACTGAGAAGCCATTTATCCTCTTTCTATTTTTCGCTGTGGCATGGAAAAAACCTGTGTTTCTATCACCAAGACTGAGCCACATGAGTCTACTACGCTGTTTCCAGTAGCTCTCCTCTGCGAGATAGGCCTTGTTAAGTTCTTCTGAAACTCTGTTTATAAGCGCCACATTGTTCTCTTCACTAGACAGGGCCGCTTCGAGTTCTTCTCTCTTCAACTCAATGAGGGCTCTACTGTTGAGCCTTTGTTGTTTACTCCATTCCGAAATTGCCTTCCTAACTTGGGAGATCCTATCATTGACTGGTATGCTTCCCGCTTCTCTCCACGTTTTTGTAACTAGCTCCTTGACCTCCGGATTGTCCTTTAACCGTCGATCATAACGGAATAAAGGTCTTCGTTTTTTCTTATCTGGTTCGAAATAGGAGATTATTGGTCTGTGATCGGAACCTTCATAAGCCAGATATTGGGAACGTGCCTTGGGGAATAGTTCAGCCCAGTCGCTATTAGCCACTGCTCGGTCGAGTCTGCATCGGACAAGGTGATCACCCCTCTGTCCTCTCCAAGACAAGTAGTCACCAGTGTGTTGTAGATCGTAAAGATCTCCTTCGGAAAAGAAAGTACGCATCTCAGAGAAGGAAACCTCTGCGCGGATGGGTCCTCCACTTTTCTCGTCGTTGCCAAGTAGGTCATTGAAATCTCCGGTGAGAAACCACGGAGCTTCTCTGATCGCGTTCTGGTCCAACAGGATTTCCCAGAGTTGACGACGTTTTGGTTTGTCTGTATCTCCGTAAATAAAAGAAGCGTAAAAAGTCTTTCCTTCAAATTTAATACGGGTATCGATACAGTTCATGTTTGCGCTTAGGACTTCTAGATTGACTTCTTGCTTCCATAATAGGTCTAAACCCCCTGCACCGTGCCCCATAGGAGTCACAAGGTGGCTATTCTCGTACTGCAGTGCCTCTGTCTTCGAGATGACAAAAGCATCGGGATTTTTGGTCTCCATTAAGAACATGATATCCGGGTAAGTAGATTTCTTCAGTTCCCGGAGACATCGAACTGTCCGGGGATTCCCCAACCCCTGACAGTTCCAACTCAAAATTTTTAAGGACCGAGAGAAGGCGGATTGCGAAAATCCACCCTTCTTCGCGTTGAGGCCGGGATCATCCTGCAGATAGGGTGATTATCTGAGTTTGTGGTAGAGTCTTCTTTACTACCGGTTCCTCTGCCTGATCCTTTCTTTGAAGTTCTTTCAGTCCTCCCTCTGGCATTATCAGAATGCGTTCTCCTTTTGGGAAGTGGGGGCTTAACTTGTTGTGGCTTTCTTCTCTTGGAACTGGACCCCTTTATCATCTTGGGGCTAACCGGGCTTAGTTGAAGTCTCTTCTTCCCAGGAGGTCGTCCTGGTTTGCGCTTGGTAGTAGTTCCTTGTGGTATCTCATCGTTTGCCGTTGGAAGTGTAACTGGGGGACCTAGTCTTAAGATTGCAGGTATTCTCTCTGCAGACACTTGTTCCTCTATTACAGTTGACGGAGGAAAGGGGGCCAAAGGTGGAGGAGATTCCAATTGAGGTCCCTTAGAGGCACGCACCATTTGCGCTGCGGTTCTCTCCAGTTGGCCTTCTTCTTCAGCACGACGTAGTCTTTCCTTTCTCGCTGCACTTTCTGAGGGATCAGCACATTGTGTGTATTGTTTCATATACTCTCTTACCTCCCCGAGTGCTGCATCAAAGGCAACAGGGGAAGATGGATCTTTTTGTGCTCGGAGAGGAATCCCTCTATCAGCCTGGGGCCTCTTTTCCTTGGATGAAAACGACTCATCTCGGAGTTCAAGGCGGTTAGTTCGAGAGGCATCGAGATGGGCTAAGCGTTCTTGCGCCACAAATCTTTCTCGCCCATTAGCCCTATCAGTCTGTCTCCTATTGTAGGAGTCATCGTGGAATGGGGAAGTTTCTCGTCGTCGAGAGTGTCCGTTATCATTTGCTCTCCTCCAATCTCTTGGTGGTTCCTTGTAGGGCCGTCGGGAGTAGCTCTCTTGGCTCGATCGGTCCCTTCTGCGAGCTTCAATTGCATGTCTAGCATCATGGTAGGAGTCTCTATGGTAGTCTGGACTCTGATGGCTTCTGCTCTCTGGCCTTTTCTCTCTTGAGGCAGAGAACTGGTAGTGATTAGGCCTATAATCCCCAGTAGCCATGTTGTTGTCCATGCTTGATTCCTTAGGCTCGTGTTGTTTTTGCCTTAGGGCCCGTGCCTCGTGCTTGGCCACTAGACAGTCTTTGAACTCATGATCCAATCTGAGGCATTTTGAACAATGCTTTTCAAGTCTTTCGTAGACAAAGCTTGCTGTTACCTCATCCCCATTGGGGTACTCGATAATCGAGGTTTTGATAAGAGGGAGAAGTCCATTAATTTGGACTCTCATTCTGATCGAGAAGTCTGAAATCTCAGCTTTTTCATAAATTTCAATATCTTCTCCAAGGCTTTTGATGGTCTCTTCTTTCCACAGGTGTAGCGGAATGCCCTGGACCTTAATCCAAAAGGGAATGAGGGAGGGGAAAGACGAGTTAACAGTGGGTTCCCATCGCTGGAGTATTATCATCCATTTCGCAAAGTGATATGGTCTTTTTTCGAGGACTGCAAGGAGGTCCTCTTCGTTTTCAAATTGGAATTGGAATTGACCATTTCCTAGATCTGACCCAACTGGTCTGCCCATGGCTTTCCAGTGTTCCGTAAAGTATGGTACGAGGGACCATATCTTCTGAGCTGAGTGATTTGTGATTCTCCCAACAAGCGTCAAAGAGAGCTTACGATTAAGCTCCGTAACGTCAGGGACCTGAGCTCTAATGCGTCCCTTCCGAGGTGGTTGACTAGGTTCTGATACAACGTTTTTACCCTTTGCCTCTCTAGAAAGTTTTCCTTCCATTATTCTTCAGCTTTTTGTTATGTAGAGTCGGAATAGTTGTCTTTTGCAAATCGAATCGAACCCGAGAATCCTCGTTTAGGTGGAGATAAGTTGTATCCAGTAAACACTACTGGCTAGAGGTTAAGAAAAACAGGATTCCCCGTTCTACAATCTTGGTCTTCGATCTGACGTTAACCAGAGGTTGGGAATATGTCGCTGCCATCCTCTTCCCAAGTTTGCCAGTTGCAGAGGTCGAGGTTCCGATGGTTCATGGTGGAGCTTCAGTGTTTGTTGCTTCCTCCGGTGGTCTTCAGGCGGTCCCTCCGACCCAGGTCGGGGGAAGAACCCGGCGGTTAATGTGGCAGAGGGTACTTTGGACCGGTGGTTTCTTGACTAAAGTGGAAAGAATTTGAAAAAGAGGGGATATTTCAGTGTCCTTTTGTCAGAAAGGGGAATTAACCGACGGTTAAAAGGAAGGATGTGGACTGTGTGGACTGTTTCGAAGATTAGGGACCGTTCTCGGGAGAGTCGCCTAGGAGAGAAAAAAGGTCGCTTTTGGAAGAGTCTCTTCTTTTAAATTGAATGGTAATAGGTTGGCGAACCACTATAAATTCCCTATTTTCTAGGGAAACAGAGACAATAAAAGTTCCAAACCTCCTTGAACTTCATCATATGTTAGTGAAGGATGCAACTATGCATTAAAACAGTATTTT
>NC_027748.1:42542342-42543335 GCF_000695525.1 Brassica oleracea var. oleracea | reverse complement strand
GGACTAACCACTATAAAATCGCTATTATCTAGAAAATCGGAGACAACAAAGGTTCTAAATTTCTTTGAACTTCATAATATGTAAGTGAAGGATGCAACTATGCATTAAAATAGAATTTTCATATTTTTGAATTTTTCTCAAAATCTATGGGTTAACCCCTACGAATATATAACTTTTTTCGGTAAATGCTCTAATACTAAAGCCTATGATCTCTGGTGTTGTTTTAAAATTTCTAAACACATTCTACATTTTTATTAATGTATATTAAACTCTCTTTCATGGCACAAGGGCATCGTTTTAATTTTTTGTCAATTAATTTAGTAAAACTTCATAATACTCCCAAAATTGGTGGACTAACCACTATAAAATTGGAGACAACAAAGGTTCCAAACTTCTTTGACCTTCATCATATGTTAGTGAAGGATGCAACTATGCATTAAAACAGAATTTTCATATTTTTGAATTTTTCTCAAAATCTATGGGTAAAATCTCTTTATACTGAAGCCTATGATCTTTGGTGTTGTTTCAAAAGTTTCAAATCATATGTTAGTGAAGGCTGAAAGTATGTATTAAAACAGTATTTTTATATTTTTTAATTTTTTTCTCAAAATCTCTGGGTTCCCTACGAATATATTGAATTTTTCGGTAAAAGCTCTTTATACTGAAATCTATGATCTTTAGTGTTGTTTTAAAATTTCTAGTTTGTATTAATGTATATTAAACTCTCTTTCATGGTTCATGGGCATCGTTTTAATTTTTTGTCAATTAATTTAGTACAACTTCATAATACTCTCTAAAATTGGCGGACTAACCACTATAAAATCGCTATTCTCTAGAAAAACGGCGACAAAAAAGGTTCCAAACCTCTTTGACTTTCATCATATGTTGGTGAAAGATACAAATATGCATTAAAATAGTATTTTCATATTTTTGAATTTTTTTCAAAATCTATGGGTTAACAACCCCTACGAATATATTGAATTTTTCGGTAAA
>NC_027748.1:42539897-42541263 GCF_000695525.1 Brassica oleracea var. oleracea | reverse complement strand
TATATACTGAAGCCTATGATCTTTAGTGTTGTTTCAAAATTTCTAAAGACATTCTAAATTTTATTAATGTATATTAAACTCTCTTTCAAGGTACATGGGCATCGTTTTTTTTGTCAATTAATTTAGTAAAACTTCATAATACTCCCTAATTGTTGGACTAACAACTATAAAATTGCTATTCTCTAGAAAAACGGAGAAAACAAAGGTTCCAAACCCCTTTGACCTTCATTATATGTTAGTGAAGGAAGCAAATATGCATTAAAAAAGAATTTTCATATTTTTGAATTTTTTTCAAAATCTAAGGGTTAACCCTTACGAATATATTTAATTTTTCGGTAAATGCTCTATATACTGAAGCCTATGATCTTTAGTGTTGTTTCCATATTTCAAAACACATTCTAAATTTGTATTAATGTATATAGACTCTCTTTCATGGTACATGGGCATCGTTTTAATTTTTTGTCAATTAATTTAGTAAAACTTCATAATACTCCCTAAATTGGTGGACTAACCACTATAAAATCGCTATTTTCTAGAGAAACAGAGACAACAAAAGTTCCAAACCTCTTTGACATTCATCATATGTTAGTGAATGATGCAACTATGCATTAAAATAGAATTTTCATATTTTTCAATTTTTCTCAAAATCTATGGGTTAACCCATACGAATATATTGATTGTTTCGTTAAATGCTCTAATATTGAAGCATGTGGTCTTTGGTGTTGTTTTAAAATTTCTAAACACATTCTACATTTGTATTAATGTATATTAAACTCTCTTTCATGGTACATGGGCATCGTTTTAATTTTTTGTCAATTAATTAAGTAAAACTTCATAATACTCCCTAAATTGGTGGACTAACCACTATAAAATCGCTATTTTCTAGAAAAACGGAGACAACAAAGGTTCCAAACCTCTTTGACCTTCATCATATGTTAGTGAAGGATGCAACTATGCATTAAATGAGTATTTTCATATTTTTGATTTTTTCTCAAAATCTAAGGGTTAACAACTATGCAACTATGCATTAAATGAGTATTTTCATATTTCCAAACCTCTTTGTATCTGTTTCCCTAGAAAATAGCGATTTTATAGTGGTTAGTCCACCAATTTAGGGAGTATTATGACGTTTTACCAAATTAATTGACAGACAAATAAAACGATGCCCATGTACCATGAAAGAGAGTTTAATATACATTAATACAAATGTAGAATGTGTTTAGAAATTTTGAAACAACACTAAAGATCATAGGCTTCCGTTTATAGAGTATTTACCGAAAAATTCAATATATTCGTAGGGGTTAACCCATAGATTTTGAGAAAAATTTAAAAATATGAAAATACTGTTTTAATGCAGAGTTGCATC
>NC_027748.1:42536587-42539772 GCF_000695525.1 Brassica oleracea var. oleracea | reverse complement strand
TATGAAGTTTTACTAAATTAATTGACAAAAAAATAAAATGATACCCATGTACAATGAAAGATAGTTTAATATACATTTATAGAATTGTATAATGTGTTTAGAAATTTTTAAAAAACACTAAAGATCGTAGACTTCAGTATAAAGAGCTTTTACCGAAAAATTCAATATTTTCATAGGGGTTGTTAACCAATAGATTTTGAGAAAAATTCAAAAATATGAAAATACTGTTTTAATGCATAGTTGCATCCTTCACTACCCTATGATGAGGGTCAAAGAGGTTTGGAACTTTTGTTGTCTCCGTTTCTCTAGAAAATAGCGATTTTATAGTGGTTAGTCCACCAATTTAGGAAGTACTATGAAGTTTTACTAAATTAATCAACAAAAAAATAAAACGATACCCATGTACATATAAGAGAGTTTAATATAAATTTATATAAATGTAGAATGTGTTTAGAATTTTTAAAACAATACTAAAGATCATAGACTTCAGTATATAGAGCTTTTACCGAAAAATTCAATATTTTCGTAGGGGTTGTAAACCCATAGATTTTAAGAATTCAAAAATAGGAAAATACTGTTTTAATGCCTATTTTCATCTTTCACCAACACATGATGAAAGTCAAAGAGGTTTGGAACCTTTGTTCTCTCCGTTTTTCTAGAGAATAACGATTTTATAGTGGTTAATCCACCAATTTAGGGAGTACTATGAAGTTTAACTAAATTAATTGACAAAAAAATAAAATGATACCCATGTACAATGAAATATATTTTAATATACATTTACATAAATGTATAATGTGTTTATAAATTTTAAAACAACGCTAAAGATCGTAGACTTCAGTATAAAGAGCTTTTACCGAAAAATTCAATATTTTCGAAGGGGTTGTTAACCCATAGATTTTGAGAAAAATTGAAAATTATGAAAATACTGTTTTAATGCATATTTGCATCTTTCACAAACATATGATAAAAGTCAGAGAGGTTTGGAACCTTTGTTGTCTCCGTTTTTCTAGAAAATAGCGATTTTATAGTGGTTAGTCCACCAATTTAGGAAGTACTATGAAGTTTTACTAAATTAATCAACAAAAAAATAAAACGATACCCATGTACATATAAGAGAGTTTAATATAAATTTATATAAATGTAGAATGTGTTTAGAATTTTTAAAACAATACTAAAGATCATAGACTTCAGTATATAGAGCTTTTACCGAAAAATTCAATATTTTCGAAGGGGTTGTTAACCCATAGATTTTGAGAAAAATTGAAAATTATGAAAATACTGTTTTAATGCATATTTGCATCTTTCACAAACATATGATAAAAGTCAGAGAGGTTTGGAACCTTTGTTGTCTCCGTTTTTCTAGAAAATAGCGATTTTATAGTGGTTAGTCCACCAATTTAGGGAGTATTATGAAGTTTTACTAAATTAATTGACAAAAAATTAAAAAGATGCCCATGTACCATGAAAGAGAGTTAAATATACATTAATACAAATTTAGAATGTGTTTATAAATATTGAAACAACACTAAAGATCATAGGCTTCAACATATAGAACATTTACCAGAAATTCAATATATTTGTAGGGGTGTAAACCCATAGATTTTGAGAAAAATTCAAAAATATGAAAATTCTCTTTTAATGCATAGTTGCATCCTTCACTAACATATGATGAAGGTCAAAGAGGTTTGGAACTTTTGTTGTCTCCGTTTATCTTGAAAATAGCGATTTTATAGTGGTTAGTCCACCAATTTAGGGAATATTATGAAGTTTTACTAAATTAATTGACAAAAAATTAAAACGATACTCATGTACAATAAAAGAAAGTTTTATATACATCAATACAAATGTATAATGTGTTTAGAAATATTGAAACAACACTAAAGATCATAGGCTTCAGTTAATAGAGCTTTTACCGAAAAAATCAATATATTCGTAGGGGGTTGGTTAACCCATAGAATTTGAGAAAATTTCAAAAATATGAAAATACTGTTTTAATGCATAGTTGCATCCTTCACTAACATATGATGAAGGTCAAAGAGGTTTGGAACTTTTGTTGTCTCCGTTTATCTTGAAAATAGCGATTTTATAGTGGTTAGTCCACCAATTTAGGGAATATTATGAAGTTTTACTAAATTAATTGACAAAAAAATTAAAACGATGCCCATGTACCATGAAAGAGAGTTTAATATACATTAATACAAATGAAGAATGTGTTTAGAAAATTTGAGACAACACTAAAGATCATGGGCTTCAGTATATAGAGCAGTTACCAAAAAATTCAATATTTTCGTAGGGGTTAAGCCATAGATTTTGAAAAAAATTCGAAAAAATGAAAATATTTTTTTAATGCGTAGCTGGATCCTTCACTAACATATAATGAAAGACAAAGAGGTTTGGAAACATTGTTTGTCTCTGTTTTTCTAGATAATATCGATTTTATAGTGGTTAGTCCACAAATTTAGGGAGTACTATGAAGTTTTACTAAATGTAGATTGTGTTTAGAAATTTTAAAACAACACTTAAGATCATAGGTTTCGGTATATAGAACATTTACCAGAAATTCAATATATTTGTAGGGGTGTAAACCCATAGATTTTGAGAAAAATTCAAAAATATGAAAATTCTCTTTTAATGCATAGTTGCATCCTTCACTAACATATGATGAAGGTCAAAGAGGTTTGGAACTTTTGTTGTCTCCGTTTATCTTGAAAATAGCGATTTTATAGTGGTTAGTCCACCAATTTAGGGAATATTATGAAGTTTTACTAAATTAATTGACAAAAAAATTAAAACGATGCCCATGTACCATGAAAGAGAGTTTAATATACATTAATACAAATGTAGAATGTGTTCAGTAATTTTAAAACAACACTAAAGATCGTAGACTTCAGTATAAAGAGCTTTTACCGAAAAATTCAATATTTTCGTAGGGGTTGTTAACCCTTAGATTTTGAGAAAAATTCAAAAATATGAAAATTCTCTTTTAATGCATAGTTGCATCCTTCACTAACATATGATGAAGGTCAAAGAGGTTTGGAACTTTTGTTGTCTCCGTTTATCTTGAAAATAGCGATTTTATAGTGGTTAGTCCACCAATTTAGGGAGTATTATGAAGTTTTACTAAATTAATTGACAAAAAAATTAAAACGATGCCCATGTACCATGAAAGAGAGTTTAATATA
>NC_027748.1:42500815-42501440 GCF_000695525.1 Brassica oleracea var. oleracea | reverse complement strand
TATGAAGTTTTACTAAATTAATTGACAAAAAATTAAAACGATGACCATGTACGATGAAAAAGAGTTTAATATACATTAATACAAATGAAGAATGTGTTTATAAATTTTGAAACAACACTACAGATCATAGGCTTCAGTATATAGAGCATTTACCAAAAAATTCAATATTTTCTTAAGGGTTAACCCATAGATTTTGAGAAAAATTCAAAAATATAAAAATATTTTTTTAATGCATAGTTGCATCCTTCACTAACATATAATGAAAGTCAGAGAGGTTTGGAAACATTGTTTGTCTCCGTTTTTCTAGAGAATATCGATTTTATAGTGGTTAGTCTACTAATTATAGTGGTTAGTCCACCAATTTAGGGAGTATTATGAAGTTTTACTAAATTAATTGACAAAAAAATAAAACGATGCCCATGTACCATGAAAGAGAGTTTAATATACAATAATACAAATGTAGAATGTATTTTGAAATTTTGAAACAACACTAAAGATCATAGGCTTCCGTTTATAGAGCATTTACCGAAAAATTCAATATATTCGTAGGGGTTCCCATAGATTTTGAGAAAAAATCAAAAATATGAAAACACTGTTTTAATGCATAGTTGCATCCTTAACTAAT
>NC_027748.1:42500469-42500701 GCF_000695525.1 Brassica oleracea var. oleracea | reverse complement strand
AAAAATTAAAACGATGCCCATGTACCATGAAAGAGAGTTTAATATACATTAATACAAGTGTAGAATGTGTTTAGAAATTTTAAAACAACACCAAAGATCATAGGCTTGGGTATATAGAGCATTTACCAAAAATTCAATATATTCGTAGGGGTGTAAATCCATAGATTTAGAGAAAAATTCAAAAATATGAAAATACTCTTTTAATGCATAGTTGCATCCTTCACTAACATAT
>NC_027748.1:42500001-42500334 GCF_000695525.1 Brassica oleracea var. oleracea | reverse complement strand
CCATGAAAGAGAGTTTAATATACATTAATACAAATGTAGAATGTGTTTAGAAATTTTAAAACAACACTAAATATCATAGGCTTCGGTACATAGAGCATTTACCAAAAAATTCAATATTTTCTTAGGGGTTAACCCATAGATTTTGAGAAAAATTCAAAAATATAAAAATATTTTTTTAATGCATAGTTGCATCCTTCACTAACATATAATGAAAGTCAAAGAGGTTTGGAAACATTGTTTGTCTCAGTTTTTCTAAAGAATATCGATTTTATAGTGGTTAGTCTACTAATTTAGGGAGTACTATGAAGTTTTACTAAATTAATTGACAAAAAA
>NC_027748.1:42493608-42499929 GCF_000695525.1 Brassica oleracea var. oleracea | reverse complement strand
TTGAAACAACACTAAAGATCATAGGCTTCTGTATATAGAGCATTTACCGAAAAATTCAATATATTCGTATGGGTTAACCCATAGATTTTGAAAAAAAAATTCAAAAAAACGAAAAATACTTTTTTCATGCATAGTTGCCTCATTTACTAATATACGGTGATGGTCAAAGAGGTTTGGAACCTTTGTTGTCTTCATTTCTCTAGAAAATAGGTCCACCAATTTAGGGAGTATTATGAAGTTTTACTAAATTAATTGACAAAAAATTAAAACGATGCCCATGTACCATGAAAGTGAGTTCAATATAAATTAATAAAAATGTAGAATGTGTTTAGAAATTTTAAAACAACACCAAAGATCATAGGCTTCAGTATTAGTGCATTTACCAAAAAAAATCAATATATTGGTAGGTTAACCCATAGATTTTGAGAAAAATTCAAAAATATAAAAATATTTTTTTAATGCATAGTTGCATCCTTCACTAATATATAATGAAAGTAAAAGAGGTTTGGAAACATTGTTTGTCTCATCTCTAGAAAATAACGATTTTATAGTGGTTTGTCCACCAATTTAGGGAGTATTATGAAGTTTTACTAAATTAATTGACAAAAAATTAAAACGATGCCCTTGTGCCATCACAGAGAGTTAATATAAATTAATACAAATGTAGAATGTGTTTAGAAATTTTTAAAAAACACTAAAGATCATAAGCTTCCGTTTATAGAGCATTTACCGAAAAATTCAATATATTCATAGGGGTACCCATAGATTTTGAGAAAAAATCAAAAATATGAAAAAAATTAAAAATATGATAATATTTTTTTAATGAATAGTTGCATCCTTCCCTAACATATGATGAAGGTCGAAGAGGTTTGCAAAATTTTGTTGTCTCCGTTTCCCTAGAAAATAGAAATTTTATAGTGGTTAGTCCACAAATTTAAGGAGTATTATAAAGTTTTATTAAATTAATTGACAAAAAATTAAAACGATGCCCATGTACCATGAAAGTGAGTTCAATATAAATTAATAAAAATGTAGAATGTGTTTAGAAATTTTAAAACAACACCAAAGATCATAGGCTTCAGTATTAGTGCATTTACCAAAAAAAATCAATATATTGGTAGGTTAACCCATAGATTTTGAGAAAAATTCAAAAATATAAAAATATTTTTTTAATGCATAGTTGCATCCTTCACTAATATATAATGAAAGTAAAAGAGGTTTGGGTCAAAGAAGTTTGGAACCTTTGTTGTCTCCGATTTTATAGTGGTTAGTCCACCAATTTAGGGAGTATTATGAAGTTTTACAAAATTAATTGACAAAAAATTAAAACGATGCCCATGTACTATGAAATAGAGTTTAGTATGTAAAAATGTAGAATGTGTTTAAAAATTTTAAAACAACACCAAAGATCATAGGCTTCAGTATTAGAACATTTACCGAAAAATCAATAAATTCGTAGGGGTTTTCACCCATAGATTTTGAGAAAAATTCAACAATATGAAAATTCTGTTTTAATGCATAGTTGCATCCTTCACTAACATATGATGAAAGTAAAAGAGGTTTGGAACCTTTGTTGTTTCCGTTTTTCTAGAGAATCGCGATTTTATAGTGGTTAGTCCACCAATTTAAGGAGTACTATGAAGTTTTACAAAATTAATTGACAAAAAATTAAAACGATATCCATGTACCATGAACGAGAGTTTAATATACATTAATATAAATGTAGAATGTGTTTAGAAATTTTGAAACAACACTAAAGATCATAGGTTTCATAATGCATAATTGCATCTTTCACTAAAATAATCCGAAGGTTAACCCCTACAAAATTCGTCTCATATCTCTGGCGACTGCTATGGCCACAAACTAGGGTTATCATGGGTTTGCGGCTATGGAATCCAGGAATCATTCGGGGTTTTCAAAAATGGATGGAGCATCATCAAGTGGGTCCTTATGGGAAGATCGGGACAGCAGGTTTTTTTGATTTGGCGTTTTCGCAATCAGATCAAAAAAACTTTAGAAGATTGGAGAAATCGTCACATGGGCAGTTTCGAGTCTCTGGTTTGCATATTGTTCAAGTTTCAATAAGCTCTCTTGTGGTAAGACTATCTTGTGGAATAAAACTGTTAGTTTCGTTTGGTGTTACTGGTGTTGCCTGGTTTCCATAAGGTTTGGAGTCTTGTTCACGGTTTCAGGACTGGGTATATCTTTTTGTATATCCTTTTGTGTATGGATTTTATTTTGTTTGGACATTACAATTGGGTGTGGTCATATATATGTTAAGTGGGGGCAAAGGATAAAACTGCTCCCATCATTGCGATTCCAAATGTGTTTGGCCTCTTTAAACCATGCACAGACAACGACAGTTTGCATAGGAAAAGACTGGGAATGTTGGGTTATGAGGATTAATTACTTGGGTGGAGTTCAATGCTCATGGTTATACAAAATTGGTCTAATGAGTCCCAGTGATCTCATTATGATGGTATTAAGGTTTTTATCCTTTATGGTTGGGAATATTGGTATCCTTGCATCGGGTCCTGTTTGTTTCAGTGGTTGGTTTATGATAGTACTATGGTACATATCTAATATTATTTGGAATATGATTGGTACTATTGGTGGAAGGGAGAGCTTGGCTGATCATCTAAAGAGTAACAGGAAGAGATATTCTTTAACGAAGGAATGGGGCCGAGAAGCAGAGATCATGGGGTGGCAAATGTGGAAGCAGGGATGTCGCTGCTTGGTTTGCAGACATACCCTAGGAATCGTCTGAAAGGTATATGGGTGGGTCCCAAGTTGGACTGCTCAATGGATGGTCTTTCGGAGTCGGTGTTTGGAGTTGTTAACAGGGAAACGAGTTCTCTGGTTGGACTCATTAAACCAACCACAGAAAACAAAGTTAACCATAGCAATGGATCTTAAGAGGAGCCACAGATTGGCAAGAACTGATGCAAGGAGGATTATATGGCACGTTGATGAGTTCTACATTTTATCTAGAACTTCATTACTGCTGTTCCTTTTTCACAAAGGTATAAATTCAAGTAACAGAGGAACTTTCGAAGGGATATGTGGCATGGGAGGGAAAGAGAGCTTACGTTTTTTGAATTTAGATTGGATAGTAAATGACCGTGTTGGCAATTTTGGGTTGACTATGGTTATTTTTAGGGCAAATCTCCAAAATAGCACTTTTCTAAATTTATGTCACAAAAATAGTCACTTTCAAGGTTTTTGTTGGAATATGGGATTCCTTGGAGTGGAGGTTATGTAAGCTTTACGTATGGAACATAATCTTATCTTCTATGTTGATAGCTCAAAGGGATGGTTATTATTTTCTGTTACAAGTAGCTCTAATCCATGCATTCTACGTGAATAAAGAAAGCGGAAAACATGGGAGTTTTAAACGAGTAGTGGCATTGTGTTCTTTTATAAATTGGTTAAGGGCCCAGAGAAACAATAATAGGTACGTGGGTTATGGTAATAGGGTATCATTACACCCGTCAATTCGTCTTTTTGGAGCAAATTAAAAAACAATATTTTTAAATGAGAGTATTAAGTTGGAATTGTCGAGGAATGAGAAGTAAGTGGACCATAAGCTATTTGAAGGAGATAAGAAATAAACATAAACCGTAATTTTTGTTTTTAGCAGAAACAAAGCAAGATTCTGA
Organism: Brassica oleracea var. oleracea; assembly: GCF_000695525.1. Taxonomy (NCBI): domain Eukaryota; kingdom Viridiplantae; phylum Streptophyta; class Magnoliopsida; order Brassicales; family Brassicaceae; genus Brassica; species Brassica oleracea. The sequence continues at coordinate 42,496,270 of NC_027748.1, read as the reverse complement.
GTTTGTTCAAAACTTTCAATCTCATATTGGTTATGATAATCTGGTCACAGTAGATCCAGTTGGGAGAAGTGGGGGATTAGCGCTTTTTTACAATAATGAATATCAGGTTAAGGTATTATATTCTAGTAACCGAATGATTGATGTGGAAGCAGAGGTTCTTGGCAAAACGGTTTATCTTACTTTTGTATATGGAGATCCAGTTCAAAAGATGAGAGAACAAGTGTGGGAGCGCTTAACTAGATATGGACTATCGCGATCCGAACCCTGGTTCATCATTGGTGACCTTAATGAAATTACTGGTAATCATGAAAAATAAGGAGGATCAATCAGAAGTGCAGACTCGTTTATTCCTTTTAATAACATGATAAGAAATAGTGGTTTACTAGAATTTCCGGCACGGGGAAATAAAATGTCATGGCAAGGCAGAAAAGGAAAAGGGAAAGGGGCAGTGCTGGTTAGATGTCGATTAGATCGCGCTTTAGCAAATAAAGAGTGGCATACTGTATTCCCATGTTCTTTTACAGAGTATCTAAGAATGGTGGCTTCTGATCATCGACCGGTGGTGGCTTATTTAGAAGATAAAATTCCCAGGAGGAAAGGACAATTTTGGTTTGATAAGAGATGGATTGGACAGGAAGGATTTATGGAATCAATTACATTGGGTTGGCTAGATCATAGCGATGGAAGAGTAGAAGGGAGAACTGAGAGTATAGTGGCAAAAATTAGTAATTGTCGTCATGAAATTGCTAAATGGCGGAAAAATAATCCACCTTATGGAAAAGAAAAAATAAATGAGCTACAACAAGCACTTGAAGAGGTACAAACAGATAATATCAGGTCTCAGGAGGATATTCTTGAGGTGTCTAGGAAATTACAAGATGTATATAAGGATGAAGAAGAGTATTGGCACCAGAAAAGTAGGAACATGTGGTATTCCTCTGGGGATCTTAACGCGAAATTTTATCATGCTTTAACCAAGCAACGAAGGGTTCGCAACAGAATTGTTGGATTACATGATGCTGATGGGAATTGGATTATAGAGGATACTGGTGTGGAAAAGGTAGCAATCGACTATTTTGAAAATCTATTTAGTACCACTTCCCCATCGGAATTCGATAGCTTTCTGGCAGAGGTTACACCGGGTATCACTCCCCAGATGAATCAACGTTTGTTGAGACTAGCGACGGAGGAGAAAGTCAAAGAGGCTTTGTTTATGATGCATCCAGAGAAGGCGCCAGGACCGGATGGCATGACTGCTCTTTTTTTCCAACACTCCTGGCATATTATTAAGAATGATTTGGTAAAGATGGTGAATAATTTCTTGGTTTCGGGAGAAATGAATGCAAGATTAAATATTACTAATATCTGTATGATTCCAAAAACGAAAAGACCTACAAGGATGACGGAATTGAGGCCAATCAGTCTTTGTAATGTAGGTTATAAGATTATTTCCACGGTGTTGTGTCAGCGATTGAGAATCTATCTTCCCTCACTCATATCTGAAACTCAATCGGCATTCGTGGCAGGAAGGTTAATTTCTGATAATATTCTTATCGCCCAGGAAATGTTCCACGGATTGCGAACAAATAAAGCATGTTAGGGAAAGTATATGGCTATTAAAACAGATATGAGCAAAGCATATGATAGAGTGGAATGAGACTTTATCAAGACCCTACTACAGAAAATGGGTTTTGACATCCATTGGATTAAATTGATGATGGAATGTATATCGTCGGTTCAATATCGGTTCAATATCGGGTTCGTATGGGTTAACCCATAGATTTTGAGAAAAATTCAAAAATATGAAATATTGTTTTAATGCATAGTTGCATCCTTCACTAACATATGATGAAAGTAAAATAGATTTGGAACCTTTGTTGTTTCCGTTTTTCTAGAGAATCGCGATTTTATAGTGGTTAGTCCACCAATTTAAGGAGTACTATGAAGTTTTACAATATTAATTGACAAAAAATTAAAACGATACACATGTACCATGAACGAGAGTTTAATATATTAATATAAATGTAGAATGTGTTTAGAAATTTTAAAACAACCTTAAAGATCATAGAATTCAGTATAAAGAGCTTTTACCGAAAAAATCAATATTTTCGTAGGGGTTGTTAACCCATAGATTTTGAGAAGAATTCAAAAATATGAAAATACAGTTTTAATGCATATTTGCATCTTTCATCAACATATGATGAAAGTCAAAGAGGTTTGGAACCTTTGTTGTCTCTGTTTTTCGAGAAAATAGCGATTTTATAGTGGTTAGTCCACCAATTTAAGGAGTACTATGAAGTTTTACAATATTAATTGACAAAAAATTAAAACGATACACATGTACCATGAACGAGAGTTTAATATATTAATATAAATGTAGAATGTGTTTAGAAATTTTAAAACAACCTTAAAGATCATAGAATTCAGTATAAAGAGCTTTTACCGAAAAAATCAATATTTTCGTAGGGGTTGTTAACCCATAGATTTTGAGAAGAATTCAAAAATATGAAAATACAGTTTTAATGCATATTTGCATCTTTCATCAACATATGATGAAAGTCAAAGAGGTTTGGGACCTTTGTTGTCTCCGTTTTTCTAGAAAATAGCGATTTTATAGTGGTTAGTCCACCAATTTAGGGAGTATTACGAAGTTTTACTAAAT
>NC_027748.1:42492317-42493598 GCF_000695525.1 Brassica oleracea var. oleracea | reverse complement strand
ACAAAAAATTAAAACGATGCCCATGTACCAAGAAAGAGAGTTTAATATACATTAATACAAATGTAGAATGTGTTTAGAAATTTTGAAACAACACTAAAGATCATAGGCTTCAACCCATAGATTTTGAGAAAAATTCGAAAATATGAAAATTTTGTTTTAATGCATAATTGCATCCTTCACTAACGTATGATGAAGGTCAAACAGGTTTGAAACTTTTGTTGTCTCCGTTTCAAAGAGAATAGCGATTTTATAGTGGTTAGTGCACCAATTTAGGATTTATTAAGAAGTTTTACTAAATTAATTGGCAAAAAATTAAAACGATGTCCATGTACCATGAAAGTGAGTTCAATATAAATTAATAAAAATGTAGAAAGTGTTTAGAAATTTTAAAACAACACCAAAGATCATATGCTTCAGTATTAGTGCATTTACCAAAAAAATCAATATTGGTAGGGTTTAACCCATAGATTTTGAAAAAAATTAAAAAATATGAAAATACTGTTTTAATACATAGTTTCATCCTTCACTAACATATGATGAAGATCAAAGAGGTTTGGAACCTTTGTTGTCTCCGTATCCCTAGAAAATAGTGATTTTATAGTGGTTAGTCCACCAATTTAGGGAGTATTATGAAGTTTTACTAAATTAATTGACAAAAAATTAAAACGATGCCCATGTACTATGAAAGAGAGTTTAATATGTATTAATACAAATGTAGAATTTGTTTAGAAATTTTGAAACAACACTAAATATCATAGGCTTCTGTATATAGAGCATTTACCGAAAAAATCAATATATTCGTAGGGGTTGTTAACCCATAGATTTTGAGAAAAATTCAAAAATATGAAAATACTGTTTTAATGCATATTTGCATCTTTCACCAACATATGATGAAAGTCAAAGAGGTTTGGAACCTTTGTTGTCTCCTGTTTTTCTAGAGAATAGCGATTTTATAGTGGTTAGTCCACCAATTTAGGGAGTATTATGAAGTTTTACTAAATTAATTGACAAAAAATTAAAAGGATGCCAAGGTACCATGAAAGAGAGTTTAATATACATTAATACAAATGTAGAATGTGTTTAGAAATTTTAAAACAACACTAATGATCATAGACTTCAGTATAAAGAGCTTTTACCAAAAAATTCAATATTTTCGTAGGGGTTGTTAACCCATAGATTTTGAGAAGAATTCAAAAATATGAAAATACTGTTTTATTGCATATTTGCATCTTTCACCAACATATTATGAAAGTCAAAGAGGTTTGGAACCTTTGTTGTCTC
>NC_027748.1:42487142-42492274 GCF_000695525.1 Brassica oleracea var. oleracea | reverse complement strand
GTATTATGAAGTTTTACTAAATTAATTGACAAAAAATTAAAAGGATGCCAAGGTACCATGAAAGAGAGTTTAATATACATTAATACAAATGTAGAATGTGTTTAGAAATTTTAAAACAACACTAATGATCATAGACTTCAGTATAAAGAGCTTTTACCAAAAAATTCAATATTTTCGTAGGGGTTGTTAACCCATAGATTTTGAGAAAAATTCAAAAATATGAAAATACTATTTTAATGCATATTTGCATCTTTCACCAACATATGATGAAAGTCAAAAAGGTTTGGAACCTTTGTTGTCTCCGTTTTTTTAGAAAATATCGATTTTATAGTGGTTAGTCCACCAATTTATGGAGTATTATGAAGTTTTACTAAATTAATTGACAAAAAATTAAAAGGATGCCAAGGTACCATGAAAGAGAGTTTAATATACATTAATACAAATGTAGAATGTGTTTAGAAATTTTGAAACAACACTAAAGATCATAGGCTTCAGTATATAGAGCATTTACCAAAAAAATTCAATATATCCGTAGGGGGTTTTAACCCATAGATTTTGAGAAAAATTCAAAAATATGAAAATTATGTTTTAATGCATAGATGCATCATTCACTAACATATGATGAAGGTCAAAGAGGTTTGGAACTTTTGTTTTCTCCGTTTCCCTAGAGAATAGCGATTTTATAGTGGTTAGTCCACCAATTTAGGATGTATTATGAAGTTTTACTAAATTAATTGACAAAAAATTAAAACGATGCTCATGTACCATGAAAGAGAGTTTAATATACATTAATACAAATGTCGAATATGTTTAGAAATTTTGAAACAACACTAAAGATCATAGGCTTCAGTATTAGAGCATTTATTGAAAATTTCAATATTTTTGTAGGGGGGTTAACCCATAGATTTTGAGAAAAATTAAAAAAATATGAAAATACTGTTTTAATGCATAGTTGCATCCTTCACTAACATATGATGAAGGTCAAAGAGGTTTGGAACTTTTGTTGTCTCCGTATCCCTTGAAATTAGTGATTTTATAGTGGTTAGTCCACCAATTTAGGGAGTATTATGAAGTTTTACTAAATTAATTGACAAAAAATTAAAACGATACCCAGGTACAATGAAAGAGAGTTTAAGATACAATTATAAAAATGTAGAATGTGTTTAGAAATTTTAAAACAACACCAAAGATCATAGGCTTCAGTATTAGAGCTTTTACCGAAAAAATCAATATTTTCGTAGGAGTTAACCCATAGATTTTGAGAAAAATTAAAAATATGAAAATATTGTTTTAATGCATAGTTTCATCCTTCACTACCCACCTTGTGGGACGTTCCGGTATTACATGGTCTTGATTGATGCGTCCACGAGATGGTCGCACGTCTGTCTCCTGTCGACCCGCAACTTGGCGTTTGCGAGGTTGCTTGCTTAGATAATTCGATTACGAGCTCATTTTCCATATTTTTCTTTAAAGACTATACGTCTTGATAATGCTGGTGAGTTCACGTCCTAAGCGTTTAATGATTACTGTATGTCCATGGGGGTAACTGTGGAACACTCTGTCGCACATGTACATACACAGAACGGCTTAGCCGAATCATTTATAAAACGCATACAGCTCATTGCTCGACCATTACTCATGAGGTCGAGACTTCCGGTCTCAGCATGGGGACACGCTGTCCTTCACGCGGCCGAGCTCATACGCATCAGACCATCTAGTGAACACAAATATTCCCCATCACAATTGCTTATGGGTCATGAGCTAGACATTTCCCATCTTAAGACATTCGGCTGGGTCGTTTATGTTCCAATTGCTCCACCACAGATAACAAAGATGGGACCTCAAAGGAGGATGGGGATATATGTTGGACATGATTTTCCCACAATTATAAAATATCTTGAGCCAACTACGGGTGATTTGTTTAAGGCCAGGTATGCGGATTGTCATTTTAATGAATCCGAACATCCAACATTAGGGGGAGAAAGCAGTAAACTGGTAAAAGAAATTACATGGAATCAAACATCGTTATATTGGCAAGATCCTCGAACTCAAGAATGTGATTTAGAAGTTCAAAAGATAATCAATTTGCAAAAGTTAGCTAATCAATTGCCAGATTCCTTTGCTGACCCGAAAAGAGTGACTAAGTCATATATACCAGCTGCTAATACACCAATTCGAATTGATGTTCAAGAAGGACACAATCAAGTTGCTACAGAATCTAGACAACGTTTGAAACGTGGTAGGCCAATAGGTTCTAAAGATAAGAACCCTCGGAAAACAAAGAAAGGTGCAGAAAATGTAACCGAGGGTAATGATATCCGAGACACGGCCGCAGCTGATCCGAAAACCCGAGACATAGCAGTGGTCGAGCCTAAGGCCCTAGACGCGGCCGGTCCTGATGTACCAAACAATGATTCTTGGGACGCCAAGATTCATGGTACTGAAGTTCCTGATAATGTTGAGATCTCAATAAACTATGTCTTGTCTGGGATACAATGGAACAGAAAGAATGTCGACATTGATGATATATTTGCATACAAGGTAGCACTTGAACTTATGGATCTAAACGAGGATCAAGAACCCATGTCCATTTATGAGTGCACTCAACGATCAGATTGGATCAAATGGAAAAAAGCTATAAACGTGGAGTTAAAGTCTTTGAAGAAGATAGGTGTTTTCGGTCCTATAATCCGAACACCATATGATGTAAAACCAGTAGGATACAAATGGGTCTTTGTGAGGAAAAGAAATGAACATGGTGAAGTCGTGAGATATAAAGCACGGCTTGTTGCACAAGGATTCTCACAAAGACCAGGAATCGATTATGAGGAAACATATTCCCCTGTGGTGGATGCTACTACCTTTAGATTCCTGATAAGTCTGGCCGAACTGCATACTTATATGGGCCACTGGTTAATGAGATTTATATGAAAGTACCAGAGGGTATAGAGTTGAAAAACAAATCGAGTACTCGAGAACAACACTGTATAAAGTTGAATAAATCACTTTATGGATTGAAACAATCAAGCCGAAAGTGGTACAATAGACTAAGTGAGTACTTAGTGAAAGAAGGATATAAGAACGATCCGATCAGCCCTTGTATCTTTATAAAGAAATTCGGTCAGGGCTTTGTAATCATAGCAGTGTATGTTGATGATTTGAATATCCTAGGAACTTTTTGATAGATTTCCCAAACAGTTGAATATCTTAAGAAAGAATTCGAAATGAAAGATCTAGGAAAAATGAAATTATGTTTGGGATTACAACTTGAGTACATTAATGATGGAATTTGTGTGCATCAGATGGCATATACAGAAAATGTACTCAAGAGGTTCAATATGGCCGATTGCCATCCTCTGTCCATCCCTTCCGTCCCAAGATGGACGATGAGGATGTCCTAGGTCCTGAAATGCCATATCTCAGTGCCATAGGAGCTTTAATGTACTTGGCAACTCACACACAGCCTGATATAAGCTTTGCCGTGAACCTACTATCTAGGTTTAGTTCCTGTCCGACCCAAAGGCACTGGAACGGGATAAAACATGTTCTTCGTTACTTGCAAGGAACAAAAGACTTGGGTCTATTTTATACTAACCAAAACAAAGAAGGTTTAGTTGGTTTTGTTGATGCATGTTATCTATCAGATCTACACAATGCTCGATCACAGACAGGTTATGTCTTTACACATGGAGGTACGGCCATATCATGGTGTTCCATGAAGCAGACGATCGCGGCCACTTCATCAAACCATTCGGAGATCTTGGCCATTCATGAGGCCAGCCGCGAGGTCGTATGGTTGAGATCGATGACCCAGCATGTACGAGCTGATTGTGGGATGACCGAGAGCAAGGACCAACCGACTGTGATACATGAGGACAATGCAGCTTGCATTGCTCAGCTCAAGGATGGCTACATCAAAGGAGATAGAACGAAGAACATCTTGCCTAAGTTCTTCTTCACACACGATCTACAGAAAGCTGGCGAGGTCCAAGTGGTCCAAGTACGTTCCAGCGACAACTCAGCCGACCTGTTCACCAAATCACTTCCTACCTGCACGTTCAAGGAAGCTCACGCATCAGATTGGGATGCGTAGACTGAAAGACTTTCAGTGATGTTCAGAACAGGGGGAGTAATACGTGTTGTATTCTTTTCCTTCACCATAATTTTGTCCCACTGGGTTTTCCTGGTAAGGTTTTAATGAGACAACATCTAAAGTGTATTACAATCCTTGTATGGTTATGGCATCCAAGGGGGAGTGTTATAAATCATTATTGTGGATGTCCATAACCGGTCTGGCCCATACTAGAGAGAAAGAGAGTTTGCGCACTAGAGAGAGAGAGAGAGAGAGAGAGACGGCGGCTGAGGAGAGTGAGAAACCCTAGTTTACTTTTCCTTATGTGTTTATGATTTGTATTATTTCCTTTTATAGTCTTTCCTTTTGTCTCATGTAATCCTTAAGTTTACAACAAAGAGTGGAAATTTGTGATATTTTCCTCATTTTTTTCGTTTCTCTCAATGATTTTTTTTATCATTAGTTTGTCATATAATTTGTTTTACAGCCTTTTGTGGTTGTTGCTTTAAGTGAATGTAATTTATTTTTCATTATTTATGAATGCTTAGTACTAAGTGGAGGAGTCACTGGAGTGTTAATGAATTCGCATTTGTTGAAAACGGGGCCTTCTCGGCCCAATTATGTTTACGTACGTCTGTGGTTACCCATCCAAATACACCGGAAATGTAGGGCCAGCTAATACATGTGATACGATGACTATTGTCTTAAAGCCCAGACAAAATGTGGGATCCACACGTGTGTATGAAAAACTGAATAATCTTTACTAATATCAATGATTATTTCAATAGTAATCATACCATCAAAATGTCAAACATTTAATTAATCTACTAGAATAATCAACTTATAATATCCAAATCCTGTCAGAGAAACCATTGTATACAAAGGAGGAGAGACCTCTATGCCAACGTTACGTATGAGCATGAACACATAAAAACAAATGTTAACAAACTCTACGAGATCTTAATCAAAGAAGATTGTGCAAGCTTCTTCACTTCTCAGCGTGGCCATCTACGTGTAGTGGAGATGAAGTGGTACCCTGTGCAAAAAGTTACACAGAAGG
>NC_027748.1:42479756-42486163 GCF_000695525.1 Brassica oleracea var. oleracea | reverse complement strand
TTCACAATTATCTTCACTTGGTTTTCTAATTGATCTAATAATATCTAGTTTCTCATTTCTTTTATTTTCTATTTTTTTTCTTTTTAAAAGTTTTTGATGAAAAGTATTTGAGATAAAATTTATAATTTCACTCTTTTGGAGAAACTATGTATATAATTATTGATTCTGTAACTTAAGTGTAATTATATAATGTGTGAATACTAATCCCGTCTATTAAATTTTATTGATCGTTAGAAATATAATATATTTGTTTTGATTTTTACGCTAGTTATTTTTCAAAGAAAAACTTTTCATCAAAATTTTTAGGAAAAATAATATTTTGATAAATTTTTCTTCACCTACGTATACATTAAAATTTTATACTTTTATATATTTTAACGTTTTTGGAAAAATTATGGATCAATAATATTAATATAAAAACTTTAATCCAAAAAACTCAGAACTAAATGCCTAAACAAAAGAACAAACAAACCCTAGACCCTAATCCAAAGCATTATTCTAAACCAAACCCTAAACCCAACCTAACCAAACCCTAAACCCAACCTAAACTATAATCCTAAACGCTAAATCCTATCTAACCCTAAACCCTACATAAACCTAAACCTAACCTTAAACCCTATCTAACCCTAAACCCTACATAAACCTAACCCTAAACCCTAAATCCTTCCTACTACCTAAACCCCCTAATCCTAAACCCAAAACCCTATCTAAACCTAAACCCTATCTAAACGTAAACCCTACCTAACCGTAAGCCCTACCTAACCCTAAACCCTACCCAACCCTAAACCCTACCTAACCCTAAACCCTCCCAAACCCTAAACCCCAACTAACCCTAAACCCTGCCTAAACCTGACCCTAAACCCTATCTAAACCCTAAACCCTGCCTACACCTAAACCCTAAACCCTACATAACCCTAAACCCTGCCTAACCCTAACCCTAACCCTAAACCCTATCTAACCCTAAACCCTACACAAACCCTAAACCTACCCAACCCTAAACCCTATCTAACCCTAAACCCTACACAAACCCTAAACCTACCCAACCCTAAACCCTATCTAACCCTAAACCCTACACAAACCCTAAACCTACCCAACCCTAAACCCTATCTAACCCTAAACCCTACACAAACCCTAAACCTACCCAACCCTAAACCCTATCTAACCCTAAACCCTACACAAACCCTAAACCTACCCAACCCTAAACCCTACCTAACCCTAAACCCTGCCTACACCTAACCCTAAACCCTAAACCTTAAACCCTCTATCTAAGCCCTAAACCCTACCTAACCCTAAACCCTGCCTACACCTAACCCTAAACCCTACCCAATCCTAAACCCTACCTAACCCTAAACCCTGCCTACAGCTAAACCCTAAACCCTGCCTAACCCTAACCTTACCTAACCCTAAACCCTACCTAACCCTAAACCTAAACCTAACCATAAACCCTCTATCTAAACCCTAAACCCTACCTAACCCTAAACCCTGCTTCCACCTAACCCTAAACCCTGCCTTAACCTTACCTAAAACCCTACCTATACCGTTCTAAATCCCATCTAGCCCTAAAAACTCTAACAACCCTAAACACTAAACAATAATCTCAAACTTAAAGATAAGAAAATTATCTGGATGATGTTATATTTTGATAATGTTAATGTTGTTTTGATATTCAAATAACAAATTACATAGCGGAGTATAAATCTTACATCCATTATTTTAATTGCCAAAATATTTTGAAAGTTGTATCTTATGAATAAAAAAAGGTAATTTTATTTTAATAACATTAAATTTTGTTAAAATAGAATGAAAAACTATTATCATAAATAAATAAAGAATTTTGATGAAAATTGAAAATTTTCGAATCAATACCAATTAATTAGTAATATTTCAAAAACCCGTAAACTATTATAGTAGTAGAATCTCAAAAAAAAAAAATTAAAGTTCTCCAACATTTATTTGCCAATAATAACCATCCTTAATTCTTTGCTCGTTCAAAAAAAAAAATATTCTTTACATAAATTGGAAACAAGTTTTGTTTTTGACTAGAGACCCTAGTTTAAATTATACCACTAAATATTTTAATATTTAATTGTTCTGAAATAACAAGTTAATTTTCTTAAAACAAAGTATGTTTTATATACACTAAACTTAATAACCCAACGGTTTTATTAAGTGATAAAGTTTTTTTTTTGGTTTTATCGACAATGAAACTGTATTATTTATAGACCTTAACGCCAAAATGTCATTCCACATCTAGTACTATTGGACAATTAATTCCGTATTAACTTCCTGGTAAATAACTTAAACTAGAACTTCACTCGCGCCCCCGCGCATGTGTTTGATTTAACTTGTGTTCAACGTAAACTGTGAAACCACTGGTTTTATAAAAAAAAATTCATATATATATTTTTATGTTTTGATTGACATACAAAGTAGAATATATTATATTTTAATACAAATTTATGACAATAATTTTTTTATTTGTCATAATATTATATTAAAAATATACAATATTAACTTGTTGTTTTTATTGTTAATTTATTTTAAAATGAAACAATATACTAATTTTTTGCATTAATTTTCTATGAATTATTATTAATTTTATGATTTTTTTTTTTTTTTTGAAAATTGAACTCTCGAAATTTTTATATTTGACTAAACTATATAAAGTAAAACTATATTAAAAATTGTTTTATATAATATATACTATATTTCAGTTTGTGTTAGCTTCCTTTGATACAAACGAGTTAGTTAATATTCGTACGATATTAATAATGGTCAATATATGAATATCGATTTGGTTAGATACGCTTTGGAATTGTAATTAATTAATTTAAATTTATTTTAAATGTTGTGGCAGAATCTGTAAATAGAAAGAAATACAAAAATGAAGTACTTGATTTTTTGTAAATGCAATGGCTAAAAGTGTAAATAAAAAGAAACATATTTTTTTATACTGCTATCTATGTTTCCAAACAGCACCAAAACCAAAAAGTATTTAGTTTTAATAATATAGATGATGAGTGAATAACTTGATTTATTTATCGCTCAAATAATAACTCCAAAAGCATGATCGTGTAAAATCGCTCGTCAAGTACCACCTATACTTGTGGGGGATGTTGAACAAGTAAGTTGCTCCCCGGCTTGAGATGGAACGTGCGAGTACTAATAATGGCAACGGTCTGGCCTTCGGTTTCATTCTTGGTTAAATAGTCTCTGAGATAGTTCATGTAAGAACTACTAGGATTGTGTTGACCCACAGACCTTACATAGAAAAAAGCTCATGGAACCTCTACTTGAGCAAGACTGCACCAACCTACATCAATGGTGGGAAGATTAGACACCATTGTTACTCAGTCTCGCCTTGCCTTTTGTCTTCTTATCTTCCTTTCTTTCTTTTGTGTGTGTGTCTGTCTTTGTCACTAGTTGTAATGGCCTCGCCTTCACAGTGTTGCCATAGTTGGTCCTTTGGCCACCACATCTCCTGGCCAAAAGCTCCTATAACTAAATAAGAATCTGCGTGTTTGTTTTATTATAACGACTTTACGAACTTAAATGTAGAGAATACACATTTAAGGATTGGGTAAACATAATATTACGATTAATTATTACAAATCAAATACAGCCACTATAACCCATCGAAAAATATGTTAATGCATAGTTGCACCCTTCACTAACATCCGATGAAGGTCAAAGAGGTTTGGAACTTTTGTTGTCTCCGTTTCCCTAAAAAATTGCGATTTTATAGTGGCTAGTCCACCAATTTAGGGAGTATTATGAAGTTTTACTAAATTAATTGACAAAAAAAATAAAACGATGCTCATGTACTATAAAGAGAGTTTAATATACATTAATAAAATTGTAGAATGTGTTTATAAAATTTGAAACAACACTAAAGATCATAGGCTTCAGTATATAGAGCATTTACAAAAAAATTCAATATATTCGTAGGGGTTAAACCCATAGATTTTGACAATAATTCAAAAATATGAAAATATTGTTTTAATGCATAGTTGCATCTTTCACTAACATATGATGAAGGTTAAAAAGGTTTGAAACTTTTTTTGTCTCTGTTTCCCTAGAAAATAGAGATTTTATATTAGTTAGTCCACCAATTTAGGGAGTATTATGAAGTTTACTAAATTAATTGAAAAAAACTTAAAACGATGTAAGTTTGGAACATTTGTTGTCTCGGTTTTTCTAGAGAATAGATATTTTATAGTGGTTAGTAAAACCAATTTAGGGAGTATTATGAAGTTTTACTAAATTAATTGACAAAAAATTAAAACGATACCCATGTACAATGAAAGAGAGTTTAATATACATTACTATAATTGTAGAATGTGTTTAAAATTTTTAAAACAACACTAAAGATCATAAGCTTTTTAGTATAAAGAGCTTTTACCAAAAAATTCAATATTTTCGCAGGGGGGTTAACCCATAGATTTTTAGAAAAATTCAAAAATATGAAAATATTGTTTTAATGCATATTTGCATCGTTCACTAACATATGATGCAAGTCAAAGAAGTTTGGAACATTTGTTGTCTCGGTTTTTCTAGAGAATAGATATTTTATAGTGGTTAGTAAAACCAATTTAGGGAGTATTATGAAGTTTTAATAAATTAACTGTACCATGAAAGAGAGTTAAATATACATTAATACAAATGGAGAATGTGTTTAGAAATTTTGAAACAACAATAAAGATCATAGGCTTCAGTATATAGAGCATTTACCAAAAAATTTAATATATTCGTAGGACCCATAGATTTTGAGAAAAATTCAAAAATATAAAAATATTGTTGTAATGCATATTTTCATCCTTCGCTAACATATGATGAAGGTTAAAGAGGTTTGAAACTTTTGTTGTCTCCGTTTCCCTAGTAAATAACGATTTTATAGTGGTTAGTCCACCAATTTAGGAAGTATTATAAAGTTCTACTACATTAATTGACAAAAAATAAAAATGATGCCCATGTACCATGAAAGAGAGTTAAATATACATTAATATAAATGGAGAATGTGTTTAGAAATTTTGAAACAACACTAAAGATCATAGGCTTCAGGAGCATTTACCGAAAAATTCAATATATATTTTTTTTTTTTTGGTATGAAGAAAAATTCAATATATTCGTACGGGTTAACCCATTGGTTTTGAGAAAAAATTGAAAAATATGAAAATACTGTTTTAATGCATAGTTGCATCCTTCACTAACATATGATGAAGGTCAAAGAAGTTTAGAACTTTTATTGCCTCCGTTTCCCTAGAAAATAGTGATTTTATAGTGGTTAGTTCACGAATTTAGGGAGTATTATGAAGTTTTACTAAATTAATTGACACAAAAATTAAAACGATGTCCATGTACCATGAAAGAGAGTTTAATACACATAAATACAAATGTAAAATGTGTTTAGAACTTTTGAAACAACATTAAAGATCATAGGCTTCAGTTTATAGAGCATTTACCGAAACATTCAATATATTCGTAGGGGACCGAAAAATTCAATATATTCGTAGGACCCATAGATTTTGAGAAAAATTCAAAAATATAAAAATACTGTTGTAATGCATAGTTTCATCATTCACTAACATATGATGAAGTTTAAAGAGGTTTGGAACTTTTGTTGTCTCCGTTTCCCTAGTAAATAACGATTTTATAGTGTCTAGTCCACCAATTTAGGGAGTATTATGAAGTTTACCAAATTAATTTACAAAAAATTAAAATGATACCTATGTACCATGAAAGAGAGTTTAATATACATTAATACAAATGTAGAATGTGTTTATAAATTTTTAAACAACACTAAAGATCATAGACTTCAGTATATAGAGCATTTACCAAAAAATTCAATATATTCGTAGGGGTTAACCCATAGATTTTGAGAAAAAAATAAAAAATATGAAAATATTGTTTTAATACATAGTTTCAGCCTTCACTAACATATATGATGAAGGTCAAAGAGGTTTGGAACTTTTGTTGTCTCCGTTTCCCTAGTAAATAACGATTTTATAGTGTCTAGTCCACCAATTTAGGGAGTATTATGAAGTTTACCAAATTAATTTACAAAAAATTAAAATGATACCTATGTACCATGAAAGAGAGTTTAATATACATTAATACAAATGTAGAATGTGTTTATAAATTTTTAAACAACACTAAAGATCATAGACTTCAGTATATAGAGCATTTACCAAAAAATTCAATATATTCGTAGGGGTTAACCCATAGATTTTGAGAAAAAAATAAAAAATATGAAAATATTGTTTTAATACATAGTTTCAGCCTTCACTAACATATATGATGAAGGTCAAAGAGGTTTGGAACTTTTGTTGTCTCTGTTTCCCTAGAAAATAACGATTCTATAGTGGTTATTCCACCAATTTAGGGAGTATTATGAAGTTTTACTAAAT
>NC_027748.1:42478787-42479612 GCF_000695525.1 Brassica oleracea var. oleracea | reverse complement strand
TATATAGAGCATTGACCGAAAAATTCAATATATTCGTAGGACCCATAGATTTTGAGAAAATTTCAAAAATATTAAAATATTGTTGTAATGCATAGTTTCATCCTTTACTAACATATGATGAAGGTTAAAGAGGTTTGGAACTTTTATTGTCTCCGTTTCCCTAGTAAATAACGATTTTATAGTTGTTAGTCCACCAATTTAGGGAGTATTATGAAGTTTTACTAAATTAATTGACAAAAAAAATTAAAACGATGTCCATGTACCATGAAAGAGAGTTTAATACACATAAATACAAATGTAAAATTTTGAAACAACACTAAAGATCATAGGTTTCACTATATAGAGCATTTACCGAAAAATTCAATATATTCGTAGGGGACCCATAGATTTTGAGAAAAAAATAAAAAAATATAAAAATACTGTTTTAATATATAGTTTCAGCCTTCACTAACATATGATGAAGGTCAAAGAGGTTTGGAACTTTTGTTGTCTCTGTTTCCGTAGAAAATAGCGATTTTATAGTTGTTAGTCCACTAATTTAGGGAGTATTATGAAGTTTTACTAAATTAATTGACAAAAAATTAAAACGATGCCCATGTACCATGAAAGAGAGTTTAATATACATTAATACAAATGTAGAATATGTTTAAAAATTTTGAAACAACAATAAAGATCAATATATTCATAGGACCCATAGATTTTGAGAAAAAATCAAAAATGTAAAAATACTGTTGTAATGCATAGTTTCATCCTTCACTAACATATGATGAAGGTTAATGGGGTTTGGAACTTTTGTTGTCTCCGTTTCTCTAGAAAATAGCGATT
>NC_027748.1:42477233-42478687 GCF_000695525.1 Brassica oleracea var. oleracea | reverse complement strand
GAATATGTTTAGAAATTTTGAAACAACACTAAAGATCATAGGTTTCACTATATAGAGCATTTACCGAAAAATTCAATATTTTCGTAGGTTAACCCATAGATTTTGAGAAAAATTCAAATATGGTTTTAATGTATATTTGCATCGTTCACTAACATATGATGAAAGTCAAAGAAGTTTGGAACCTTTGTTGTCTCGGTTTTTCTAGAGAATAGCGATTTTATAGTGGTTAGTAAAACCAATTTAGGAAGTATTATGAAGTTTTACTAAATTAATTGAAAAAAAATTAAAACGATGCCCATGTACCATGAAAGAGAGTTTAATATAAATTAATACAAATGTAGAATATGTTTAGAAATTTTGAAACAACACTAAAGATCATAGGTTTCACTATATAGAGCATTTACCGAAAAATTCAATATTTTCGTAGGTTAACCCATAGATTTTTTAATCCATAGTTGCATCCTTCACTAACATATGATGAAGGTCAAGAGGATTGGAACTTCTGTTGTCTCCGTTTCTCTAAAAAATTGCAATTTTATAGTGGTTAGTCCACCAATTTAGGGAGTATTAGGAAGTTTTACCAAATTAATTGACAAAAAAAGTAACGAAACCCATGTACAATGAAAGAGAGTTTAAT
Organism: Brassica oleracea var. oleracea; assembly: GCF_000695525.1. Taxonomy (NCBI): domain Eukaryota; kingdom Viridiplantae; phylum Streptophyta; class Magnoliopsida; order Brassicales; family Brassicaceae; genus Brassica; species Brassica oleracea. The sequence goes on along the minus strand of NC_027748.1, from coordinate 42,478,050 downwards.
ATACATTAATACAAATGTAGAATGTGTTTATAAATTTTGAAACAACACTAAAGATCATAGGCTTCAGTATATAGAGCATTTACCGAAAAATTTAATATTTTCGTAGGGGTTAACCCATAGATTTTGAGAAAAATTCAACAAAATGAAAATACTGCTTTAATGCATAGTTGCATCCTTCACTAACATATGATGATGTTCAAAGAGATTTGGAACTTTAGTTGTCTATGTTTCCCTAGAAAATAATGATTTTATAGTGGTTAGTCCACCAATTTAGGGAGTATTATGAAGTTTTACCAAATTAATTGACAAAAAAAGTAACGAAACCCATGTACAATGAAAGAGAGTTTAATATACATTAATACAAATGTAGAATGTGTTTAGAAATTTTAAAACAACACCAAAGATCATAGGCTTCAGTATTAGAGCATTAACCAAAAAAATCAATATTCGTATGGGTTAAACCCATAGATTTTGAGAAAAATTCAAAAAATAAAAAAATATGAAAATCCTGTTTTAATACATAGTTTCAGCCTTCACTAACATATGATGAAGGTCAAAGAGGTTTGGGGAACTTTTGTTGTCTCTGTTTCCCTAGAAAATAACGATTCTATAGTGGTTATTCCACCAATTTAGGGAGTATTATGAAGTTTTACTAAATTAATTGACAAAAAATTAAAACGATGCCCATGTACCATGAAAGAGAGTTTAATATTCATTATTACAAATGTAGAATATGTTTAGAAATTTTGAAACAACAATAAAGATCATAGGCTTCAGTATATAAAGCATTTACCGAAAAATTCAATATATTCGTAGG
>NC_027748.1:42411771-42477168 GCF_000695525.1 Brassica oleracea var. oleracea | reverse complement strand
GTTAAAGAGGTTTAGAACTTTTGTTGTCTCCGTTTCTCTAGAAAATAGCGATTTTATAGTGGTTAGTCCACCAATTTAGGGAGTATTATAAAGTTTTACTAAATTAATTGACAAAAAATTTAAAATGATGCCCGTGTACCATGAAAGAGAGTTAAATATATATTAATACAAATGGAGAATGTGTTTAGAAATTTTGAAACAACACTAAAGATCATAGGATTCAGTAGATAGAGCATTTACCAAAAAATTCAATATATTCGTAGGTTTTGAGAAAAAATTCAAAAATATGAAAATACTGTTTTAATGCATAGTTGCATCATTCACTAACATATGATAAATGTCAAAGAGGTTTGGAACTTTTATTGTCTTCGTAGGGGGTTAGGTACACATGGATTTTGTGAAAATTTCAAAAAATATGACAATATTTTTTTAATGTATAATTGCATTCTGTACTAATATACGATGATGGTCAAAGAGGTTTGGAACATTTTTTGTCTCCATTTATCTAGATAATAGCGATTTTATAATGGTTATTCCCCTAATCTAGGGAGTATATGAAGTTTTACCAAATTAAATTATAAAAACAATTGAACTATGTTCATTTACCATGAAAAAAAGTTTACCATACATTAATACAAATGTAGAATATGGTTAAAATTTTAAAACAACACTAAAGATTATAAGCTTTAGTATATAAAACATTTACCAAAACCTCAATATATTCGTTGGGGTTAACACATTGATTTTGAGAAAATTTCAAAAATTACGACAATATTGTTCTAATGCATAGTTGCATCCTGCACTAATATATGATGATGTTCAAAGAGGTTTGGAGCCGTGGTTGTCTCTGTTTTTCAAGAAAATAGTGATTTTATAGAGGTTATTCCATCGATTTAGGGAGTATTATGAAGTTTTACTTAATTAATTGATAAAAAAAATTATAACTATTCCTATATACCATGAAAAAGAGCTTAAAATACATTAATACAAATGTAGAATGTTATTAGAAATTTTAAAACAACAATAAAAATTATAGGCTTCAGTATATAAAATATTTACCAAAAACTCAATATACACTAAAAATAGTTAACACTTGAATTTTGAGAAAATTTCAAAAAATATGACAATATTGTTTTAATGCATAGTTGCATCATGCACTAACATATGATGATGTTTAAAGAGGTTGGAGCTTTTGTTGTCTCTGTTTTTCAAAAAATAGTGATTTTATAGTGGTTATTCCAACGATTTAGAGAGTATTATAAACTTTTACTAAATTAATTGATAAAAAATTATAATGATTCTCATATACCATGAAAAAGTGCTTAAAATACATTAATACAAATGTATAACGAGGTTAGAAATTTTAAAACAACACTAAAGATTATAGGCTTCAGTATATAAAACATTTACCAAAAACTCAATATTTTCGTAGGGGGATTAGGTTAACACATGAATTTTGTGAAAATTTCAAAAAATATGACAATATTGTTTTAATGCATAGTTGCATCATGCACTAACATATGATGATGTTCAAAGAGGTATAGAGCCTTGGTTGTCTCCATTTTTCTAGAGAATATCGATTTTATAATGGTTAGTCTACTAATTTGGGAAGTATATGAAGTTTTACTAAATTAAATTATAAAAACAATTGAACGATGCTCATTTACCATCAAAGAGAGTTTAGCATACATATACAGATATAGAATATGGTTAGAAATTTTAAAGCAACACAAAAGATAATAGGCTTCAGCATATAAAGTATTTACCAAAAACTCAATATTATCGTAGGGGCACATCGATTTTGAGAAAATTTCAAAAAATAAGACAATATTGTTTTCATGCATAGTTGCATCATGCACTAACATATGATAATGTTCAAAGAGGTTTGGAGCTTTTGTTGTCTCTGTTTTTCAAAAAATAGTGATTTTATAGTGGTTATTCCAACGATTTATGGAGTATTATGAAGTTTTACTAAATTAATTGATAAAAAATTATAACGATTCCCATATACCATGAAAAATAGCTTAAAATACATTAATTCAAGGTAGAATGTGGTTAGAAAGTTTAAAACAACACTAAATATTATAGGCTTCAGTATATAAAACATTTACCAAAAGCTCAATATTTTCGTGGGGGGGTGGGTTAACACATGGATTTTAAGAAAATTTCTAAAAATACGACAATATTTTTTTAATGCATAATTGCATCATGAACTAAGATATGATGATGTTCAATGAGGTTTGGAGTCTTTGTTGTCTCCGTTTTTAAAGAAAATAGTGATTTTTTAGTGGCTATTCCATCGATTTAGTGAATATTATGAAGTTTTTACTAAATTAATTGATAAAAAAATTATATTGATTCTCATATACCATCAAAAAGAGATTAAAATACATTATAACAAATGTAGAATGTGGTTATAAATTTTAAAACAACACTAAAGATTATAGGCTTCAGTACATAAAACATTTACCAAAAACTCAATATTTTCGTAGGGAACACATGGATTTTGAGAAAATTTCAAAAAATACAACAATATTGTTTTAATGCATAGTTTCATTTTGTACTAATATATGATGACGGTCAAAGAGGTTTGGAACATTTTTTGTCTCTATTTCTCTAGAGAATAGTGATTTTACAATGGTTAGTCCACTAATTTAGGGAGTATACGAAGTTTTACTAAATTAATTTATAAAAACAATTGAACGATGTTCATTTACCATGAAAGAGAGTTTAGCATACATTAATACAAATGTAGAATATGGTTAGAAATTTTAAAACAACACTAAAGATTATAGGCTTCAGTACATAAAACATTTACCAAAAACTCAATATTTTCGTAGGGGTTAACACATATATTTTGAAAAAATTTCAAAAAATACGACAATATTGTTTTAGTGCATAGTTTCATCCTGCACTAATATATGATGATATTCAACGAGGTTTAGAACCTTTGTTGTCTCCATTTCTCTAATGAATAGCGATTTCATAATGATTACTCCACTAATTTAGGGAGTATATGAAGTTTTACTAAATTAATTTATAAAAACAATTGAACGATGCTCATTTACCAAGAAAGAGAGTTTAGCATACGTTAATACAAATGTATAATATGGTTAGAAATTTTAAAGCAACACTAAAGATTATAGGCTTCAGTATATATAGGCTTCAGTATATAAAGTATTTACCTAAAACTCAACACATAGATTTTGAAAAAATTTCAAAAAATGCGACAATATTGTTTTAATGCATAGTTGCATCCTGCACTAACATATGATGATGTTCAAAGAGGTTTGGAGCCTTTGTTTTCTCCCTTTTTAAAGAAAATAATGATTTTATAGTGGTTATTCCATCGATTTAGGGAGTATTATGAAGTTTTACTAAATTAATTGATAAAAAAAATTATAATGATTCTCATATACCATAAAAAGAGATTAAAATACATTATAACAAATGTAGAATGTGTTTATAAGTTTTAAAACAACACTAAATATTTTAGGCTTTGGTATATAAAACATTTACCAAAAACTCAATATTTTCGTAAGGGTTAACACATATATTTTGAAAAAATTTCAAAAAATACGACAATATTGTTTTAGTGCATAGTTTCATCCTGCACTAATATATGATGATGTTCAACGAGGTTTAGAACCTTTGTTGTCTTCATTTCTCTAATGAATAGCGATTTCATAATGGTTATTCCACTAATTTAGGGAGTATATGAAGTTTTACTAAATTAATTTATAAAAACAATTGAACGATGTTGATTTACCATGAAAGAGAGTTTAGCATACATTAATACAAATGTAGAATATGGTTAGAAATTTTAAAACAACACTAAAGATTAGAGGCTTCAGTATATATAGGCTTCATTATATAAAGTATTTACCTAAAACTCAACACATAGATTTTGAGAAAATTTCAAAAAATATGACAATATTGTTTTAATGCATAGTTGCATCCTGCACTAACATATGATGATGTTCAAGGAGGTTTAGAGCCTTTGTTGTCTCCGTTTTTCAAGAAAATAATGATTTTAGAGTGGTTATTCCATCGATTTAGGGAGTATTATGATGTTTTATTAAATTAATTGATAAACAAATTATAACGATTCTCATATACCATGAAAAAGATCTTAAAAACATTAATACAAATGTAGAATATGGTTAGAAATTTTAAAACAACACTAAAGATTATATGCTTCAATATATAAAACGTTTACCAAAAACTTAATATTTTCGTAGGGGTTAACACTTGGATTTTGAGAAAATTTCAAAAAAACGACAATATTGTTTTAATGTATAGTTGCATCTTGTACTAATATATGATGATGGTCAAAGAGGTTTGGAACATTTTTTGTCTTCGTTTCTCTAGAGAATAGCGATTTTATAATGGTTAGTCCTTTAATTAAGGAAGTATATGAAGTTATACTAAATTAATTTATAAAAATAATTTAACGATGCTCATTTACCATGAAAGAGAATTTAGCATACATTAATAAATATTTAGAATATGGTTAGAAATTTTAAAACAACACTAAAGATTATAGGCTTCAGTATATAAAGTATTTACCAAAAACACAATATTTTACTAAAGGTTAACACATAGATTTTGACAAATTTTCAAAAAAATATGACAATATTGTGTTAATGCATAGTTGCATCCTGCACTAATATATGATGATGGTCAAAGAGGTTTGGAATATTTTTTGTCTCCATTTCTCTAGATAATAGCGATTTTATAATGGTTATTCCCCCAATTTAGGGAGTATATGAAGTTTTACTAAATTAAAATATAAAAATAATTGAACTATGCTCATTTACCATGAAAAAGAGCTTAGCATACATTAATACAAATGTAGAATATGGTTAGAAATTTTAAAACAACACTAAAGATTATAGGCTTCAGTATATAAAACATTTACCAAAAACTCAATATTTTCGTTGGGGTGTTAACACATGGATTTTGAGAAAATTTCAAAAACTACGACAATATTTTTTTAATGCATAGTTGCATCATGCACTAATATATGATGATGTGCAAAGAGGTTTGGAGCCTTTGTTGTCTCCGTTTTCAAGAAAATAGTGATTTTATAGTGGTTATTCCTTCGATTTAGAGATTATTATGAAAATTTCATAAATATATTTATAAAAAAATTATAACGATTCTCGTATACCATGCTCATTTTTTTTCTTAATGTGGGCTTATAGTTTTTAGGCAGTCACTGAAATTTAGAGTGCTTTTCTCATATCAAGGCTATCTAAAAGTAAAACGATCTAGTTTGGTGTTTGTCTAATAATAATTATCAGCCTCAACACTAGTTTTGAGCTCTACTTTGATTGTGATGAGGCATATTATGCAGCTAATATGGTTAATCTTCTTTTCTGTCTCTGCCAAACCTTGGAGTTTATACTGTAATCAATTATGGAAAAAACAGGGAATAACGGTAGCATCAACGGGCATGGCCAATATTGGTGGAAAAAGTATCGCTCAAAGCTTCTAAACCACACAAGAGGACCACTGGTGCAGATAATGTGGTCAAGCGACGTTGTTTTCGCCAACATCACTCTGCGAGACTCTCCCTTTTGGACACTTCACCCATATGACTGCAAAAACGTCACAATCACAAACATGACCATTCTGGCACTGTTCGAAGCCCCAAACACTGATGGCATTGATCCTGGTAAGCATCTTCTCTTCACTGTGTATAGTTATTGGCTTTGATGGTGGCTTAATATCTCCTTCTTGTGCATCAGATTCGTGTGAGGACATGATAATTGAGAACTCTTACATAAGCGTTGGAGATGATGGAATTGCAATAAAAAGCGGTTGGGACCAGTATGGAACTACCTACGGACGTCCTTCAAAGAACATACTCATTCGCAACCTCACCATCCGCTTCATGGTTAGGTAATAGAGAGAGATCACCTTTCCCCCTGAGTAAATGTTAATCTAAATTAACAAATATATTAAGATCCTTAAGATAAATTAAAAAAATTAACAAAAAATTAAAATATAAAACCAAACTCTATTGATAATCTATTAATCACAATTTACAGAAAGAATATCTATCTAATCTATTAAAACTGAAGTACAAATTGAAATTAACCCTTAGTTCACCTTAAATATTACGACTTTATGCCATTGCCTAAACCATGTTTAACACTTAAATTAAACCATCTACATTAACCGATCATTACGTCTATACGGTATATTTGATGGCATAGACTATACCATCAAATAAACCACCGGCTTTAACAACTTTAGCAGACCACATTAATTTAATAGTTCGTTCTATTTTATATTCTTACTTAAAAGCATTATATTTTGTGTAAATTATCATAATAACTATTAACATTTTCTAAAGTTCATATTACATGCTTTATAAATCTATAAAAACATTTATCAAATTATTTATCTTGGCTTATTGTATATTTTAAATTATTATAAGAGTTTGTATGTCATCTATGAGAATTTATAAATTAATTTATAAAATTTATTTTAAATATCATTCTATTATCCTACTATATATTAATTGAGAAGTGATTTAAGAGGTTTTTTCTTATGTGTCGATAAAAAATTGTTATAAATTGATTGGTCGATATTATTTAATATAGATCATTTTTTATATATTTTTAAAATACCTAAAATAATAAATGACAAACAGTTTATATAAATCAATATAATGATTTTATATTGTTATTTAAAAGCATTATATTTTATATAAATTATCATAATAACTATTAACATAAGTTCATATTATATGCTTTATAAATCATTTATAAAAACATTTCTCAAATTATTTATCTTGGCTTATTGTATATTTTAAATTATCATAAGAGTTTTTAAGTCATCAATAAGAGTTTATAAATTAATTTATAAAATCTATTTTTAAAATCTAATCCTACTATCCTACTATATATTAATTGAGAAGTCACTTAAGAGATTTTTACTTTTATGTCAATCATTTATGAAATCTTAAAAAATTGTTATAAATTGATTGGTCGATAATTTTAAATTTTTATTTATTTTTATTTTAATTAGATTTAATTGAAAAAAATAAGTCTATAAATAGTTAATATCAATTGCCAAAAATCAACATAATATTACAAATAATTATTTATGGTAACTATTTGTTGAAACTATAGAAAGAATAATAATGTTTGATCAACTTTTTATATATTTGTAAACTACATAAAATAATAAACAATGTTTTTATTAAAATTGATATAATGATTTTATATTCTTATATAAAGCCTTATATTTGTATATAAAGTATTATAATAACTATTAATGTCTAATAAAATTCATACACGCTTTATAACTCATTTATAAAAATTATAAATACATTTATAAAATTATTTATCTTAGCTCATCATATGTTTTAAATTATGATAAGAGGTTTTAAGTCATTTATACAAGCTTATGAAATATTTCAAAAGTTTCAGTATTATATACCTTCAAAACTTAAGTAATTTTATTAAAAACTGAATCATGAATATTATATATAATTAATTTTAGTACAATTATCAATACAAAATATCAAAAAGTATTTAGAATAGTCATATTAATTCTTTTTAAAAACACAATCCTTCTTAGAAAAATATTTAACAAAAAACACAAAATGATAAAACACATTTTAATTTAAAAAATTATAATAAATATATTGTTTCAAAACATTCGAATCCGCAAAATCGCGGGCATCCACCTAGTAATCATTAAGTAAGACAACTCACATTTATCACAAATCGATTTGTCCCAGTCTACTCGGGTTAGACAGTCTTTGAATTTGCAAATATCGTATATGCTATATTCCTAAGACTAATGAATATCTTCCCATTAATCACGAATATATTTATCTAGATATTAACTAAAATATAATTTATCTAGGTAACTAGTAGGAATACTTAGCAAAATAGTCTATTCTTTTTAACAAAACAATTAGTGACAGTTTGTCCTGTGGGATAGTTGTTAAATGGTGAGGTCTTGGATTCGCCAAGCGCATCAATAACCTACCGGTGGATGTGGAGGCGCTTCCTCCCACGGTGAGGGGTTAGGGTCGGTGCGCAGCAGGGTTTCGCAGGACGGGTTCTCACACTATCATGCGTCTGTTTGCCAAGATACTCAAGTCCCAAACTCGCTAGCTTCTTTGCACAACTCGTCTCCACCTAACCTCGAACAGAACTTCACATTATGCGACACAAAGATCCTCCCATCGTAAGGCTTTAACTTCTCCACTAGCCTCTCAAGTCCAGCCCACACGAGCTTATCAGGCATGTGGAGGAACACCGCACTCGCGTAAATCAGATCATACGTCGTATCCGACCCGAACCGGCACGCTCACGAAAACTCCTTTCTGCATCGCTGGCGATGGTGTAGAAGAACAGAGAAATGCCATTGATGATGAAGAGAGAGAGAGAGAGAGAGTTTAGTGGAAATGAGTGACTGTTATTACATATACCAAAGTAGAATTAGTCTGTCGAGATTAGTTTTGAATTTGATTGAGGATCTTTGTGTCGCATAGTGTTTACATCAGCTTTATCTCTGCTTCGGCCTTGGGATGTTAGTTAAACTAGAACACTACATTATTTACCGAGTTAACTAACTTTGTAGGTTTTATATTGTGACTATTCTTATTGTTTAGCGTTGGATGACAATGAGAAAATATATAATTTCGTCCTGTTACCCAATTATTGTACTGATTGAAATTGTATAGAAAAAGTTCAAAAAAAAATTAGCATGACACCATTATATACTATAATCCTGACTTTTATTTAAATTAATAATAAATGGTTATTACATCTAATAATTTTAGAGAAAATTACTAGAATGTTATAGAAAAGTTGGTTTATGACTAGAGTGTTATACATCTTTTTTAAATTACTAGAATGTTTGTATACCTCTAGTAAATGACAATAAGGTTCTTTGGTTAGTTTTTTAATTAAAATTATTTTAAAACAATAAATCTACATCATTAATTAATTATCCACATCAGCCAGTCGATGTTCATTAACTCAGGCGTGGAAACATAACTCAGCCGTGTCTTAACTACAACTCAGCCAAATTTTCCAGAAATCAAACCGTCGATGTATAAGTCAGCCGTAACTTGTGTACGTAAGTCAACCGTTATCCCATAAAACAGCTAGATTTCTGTAAATCAGCCGTAACTAACGGCTGATTTATGTTCTTAAGTCAACTGTTTTCTCTTAAGTCAGCTGTTTTCTCTTAAGTCAACCGTGTTGTTTAATTCAGCCGCAACGTAGCAATAACTCAGCTATAACGACGTATATAGCGCTTTACGGCTGACTTAATGAAAACACGGAACCGAATTCCTACGTGGCGCCAAAATTTTAATTACGTGGCATTAAAAAGTAATGGCATTCTTGTAAATATATTTTTCTCATAACGTAAAAAAAAGCACACTTGGTGTAAAAAATGGCAGTAATAAAAAAAAGATTTGTATGGTTCTAGTCAATTGTCCTAAAATATGTAATGTTTGAGTAAACTTCCCATAATTTTATTGTCATCTTTTTTTGTTTGTTTTGATCTCTGTCTTAAACTTTAATCTTAATAACTTTAAAAACCAATAGTAACTAAGTTTGAAGGCATTCAACCAATAGAAAAATAGTAACAACTTGAGAAGATATAATATATATATATATATAATAATTTAAAAGATTTATATAATGGACAATTCTCTCAAAAAACTATACAAGGGCTTAAAATAGTTTGAAGTTATAGTCATCTCCTTGTCAACTCAATCCTGATGTTCTTTTATGTAATGTGCACGTTGCAGCATTGTGCTGGCATAAATTGCTTGGATGTCTTGAACTCGTCTGTTTCTAGTGATAAGAGCTATCTCTTCACTGGAAGCCGTGATGACACTCAAGAGATGGGCATTTGATGGGAATGCTACCTTTTGCTCAGCTACGTTTGAGTCTCATGTTGATTGGGTATGGACTTTTTTCTCACACTCAATATTAAACTGTATAGGGATGATTAGTAATTAGGATCATGTGTTGAATCTTGTGATGTTGTACATTTGATCATCTTAACCCCCCTCGTCCTTGTTGATTGGTCAGGTTAATGATGCTGTTTAGGCTGGTGAGAATATTCTTGTTTCTTGTCCTTCAGACAATCAAGCAATGAAACCAATCACTTAAAAATATGTAGTATAACTGGTGAAATATAGTATTTCATTCATTTCATAATATATGATGTTTTGGCTTAATGCACAAAGATTAAGAAATTTATATTCTTCTAGATAATATTTTTAAAGATATAATTTTAAAATCTTTCAACCAATTATAAAAAGACCGTAAAATCTTTTTGGCTGAATATTTTCTAATAAAGTTAAAGTTAACTTTAAAATCTCAAAACATCATATATTTTGAAATAACATAAACCTTTTAAAACATCAAACCGAGTGAGTATAATAGAGAGGAAAAAACAAAGCACTAGGGAAGCTCCTCTATTCACACAACAAAGAGAAAGAAGGACCGGAATGGGCCAAGCTAAATCATTCTCTTGGGCCCATAAGGCGGAAATGCCCTTTTATAAACGCAGCCATCTGTGATTCTTTGATTTGCTTTTCAAACCTTCTTAAAAAACCTTACTGACTGTTTCTTAAAACACAAGTTGATGTTACGAGTCATAAAAATGTATTGTGACTATTGTCTAGAAGATAACATAAATATTGTAAGTTACCATCGTTGGAATGAATAAATACATAAAGTATACGAAGCTTTCATTAAATTAAATCAGAGAAAACCAAAAAATGGTTTGGACAGGAGCAATCACAAGTTTCTGAGCCTTTGTTCCTTGTATGGTTTACAAAAGAGTCTTGATAAAGGAACTTCTTTGATTGGAGAGATGAAGTAAACTCTCATTATACATATCATAATTATTCTTCTTTTATAATTCCCATTTTAACTTTATTAAAATCATGGTATTATTTTAGTGATTCATTCCAACATATTAGGTGGATGTCTACCAAATATTGTTTTCTTATGTTTAAACTAATATTGTTTGACCAACTATACTATAGCTCAAACTATTATTTTCATATATTTGACCATTGTCACTGAAAAAAACATCCACTTCTGTAGCACCATTAGATCTTACATTAAAAATGAGACTGTGAATGGAATGTTTTAAAAGAAAAACACACTTTAATTCAACCAAAACTTTATGGTCTACAAATTTAAAAAGAAGGAGAGAACAGAGGACCAGTAAAATATTAAATAGTGGTCACTCTAAGGTTGGTGGGGGCTGAAGAGTAGTAACTTTGAGCCTTTTGACCTGTTGCGTCCAAAAACAATTACACGTATTAAAACACAGACAACAGATCTTTCGTCTGTTTCCTCTTTATTCCTTTTTCTTGTCTGATTCAAACGCCAAACAAGAAAAACAAAACATTAGTTTTGGAGTAACTAAAAAAAGCAGTTCAACCAATCCCTTGTTCTTCAGATTCTTACTCAGAAGGTTGGTTCTCTTTCCTTTCTTTCTTATTAATGCTCTTCCACTCTAGTGTTAATTGGTGGTATGTATCACCTTGCCTTTGTCTCCATAGCCTTTAATTGATTTATCTTTCCCTTTTTTTGTACTTTAAAGGTTCGATTTTTAAAATCTTCTGAGCGTCACATATCCCTTTCTCTTTGTGAAAATTTTGAAATCTCTCTAAACAAGTTTTTCAGATCTTTTGACTTGTCTCCACAACCTTACATCATCTTGTCTGAAAAACTAGGTTCTTGTCTGTTCAAGTTTCAGATTTGACCATCTGGGTCTCCAATTTCACTGCTCCTCGATCATAAAGTAAGTAACTTTCTCCAAATTTTGAAACCTGATTCTCGATATGAAACACTTGCTGGGATTTGAATTGTCCAATTACGTGTGTGTGTGTTTCAGTTAACAGTTGGATTCAAAAGAGATCTCTTTTTAGGAAACATGATGAGCAAATGAAGGTTAGTTTGATGAGAGATGGGTTGTGTATTGGGTCGACCCGGATCGCCAGGATCAGTAGTTAGCTCAAGGATCGAGTCTAATCGAAAGGAAGTAAACAATGTCTCCGTGACTAAAACCGAAACCATACAAACCACTAGTGTAGTTGTTGCTTCTGCTTCTACTAGTGAGGAGGTTAGGAATGATGAAGCTGTTGTGAAGAATCACAAGGAAGAGAATGGCACCAAAGAGAGGAAACCTAGAGGGGAAAGAAGAAGGTCTAGTAAGCCGGACCCGAGACGTAGCAACCCACCAAAGAACTTGCTCGGTGAGCAAGTTGCTGCCGGATGGCCACCGTGGCTGTCTGAAGTATGCGGTGAAGCTCTTAACGGATGGCTTCCAAGAAAAGCTGATTCCTTTGAGAAGATTGAGAAGGTAAAGATTAAAAAAACTCTGTTTTTGTGCTCTGTTCTTTGGGTTGTTAAAGTCTGTTGCTTTGTGTGTAGAACAGAAAAAACTCTGTTTTTGTGTTCTGTTCTTTGGCATGATGTTGGGTAATTAAAGTCTGTTGCTTTGTGTGTGTAGATAAACACTCTGTTTTTGTGCTCTGTTCTCTCTGCCATTGGGTAGTTAAAGTCTGTTGCTTTGTGTGTGTGTAGATTGGATCAGGAACGTATAGTAATGTGTACAAGGCGAGAGATTCGTTAACAGGAAGCATTGTGGCATTAAAGAAAGTTCGGTGTGAAGTTTTGGAACGCGAGAGCTTGAGATTCATGGCAAGAGAGATTCTGATCTTGAGAAGATTAGATCATCCCAATGTCATTAAACTAGAAGGTTTGGTTACTTCGAGGATGTCGAATAGTTTATACTTGGTGTTCCGTTACATGCATCACGACCTAGCTGGTCTAGCTGCAAGCCCGGACATAACATTCACCGAGCAACAGGTCAGAAACTCATAGTTTGTAATAGCATAATTATCCGTGTTGGTAGTAACAATGGCTATGTTTTTCAGGTTAAATGCTACATGAAGCAACTCCTCTCGGGGCTCGAACACTGCCACAACAGAGGAGTTCTCCACCGTGATATCAAAGGATCAAACCTCCTTATAGACGACGGAGGAGTTCTTAGGATAGGCGACTTCGGTCTCGCAACATTTTACGATGCCACTAAAAGGCAAAGGATGACAAACCGGGTTGTTACTTTATGGTACAGAGCACCTGAGCTTCTTCACGGTGTTGAAGAGTATAACGTAGGCATTGATCTGTGGAGTGCAGGCTGCATTTTAGCCGAGTTGTTATCAGGCAGACCGATCATGCCGGGTCGCAACGAGGTGGAGCAGTTGCATAGGATATATAAGCTGTGCGGATCGCCTTCTGAAGAGTATTGGAGGAAGATTAGGCTTCCTTCTCATCAGAGGCATGCTCATCACAAGCCTTTGCCTCAGTTTAAAAGAAAAGTAAGAGAGGTTTTTAAAGACTTCTCTCCTCAGGCGCTTTCTTTGCTCGATACGCTTCTGGCTATTGATCCTTCTGAGCGGCAGACAGCTTCAGATGCGTTGATGAGTGATGTAAGTTTTTTATTTACAATGATAACTTTGAGCCTTAGTCCTGCGGATTTGGTTTATTCAGTTAATTCGGCTCGGGTATTTTCAGTTTCGGGTAGTTTGGTTCGGCCTCATTCCCACCGATGTAAACTGGAAAAAATCGGTTTGGTTTTTCGTTGATTTTGGTTTTCAATTTTATTTCGAAAATAATTAATCTTTTTTTTTGTTTCGGCTAGAATTCAGTATAATTTTCTAAAAATATCGGATATTTTTGTTAAATTCGGTAATTTTGGCTAATTCGATCCGGTTCATTTCAGTTATTTATTTATTTTTGAAAATCAAAAACCGAATCATTTTTAAAAACCCCACCGAACTAAACCGAACTGAAAACCGTAACTGAACCGAAAATTTTGGTTCGGCTGGTTCGGTTCAGACAAAATCCCTATGGCTGATTTGTTTTCTTGATGTACAGTTTTTCATGACAAAGCCATTTCCATGTGAACCTTCTGATCTACCTAAGTACCCTCCAAGTAAAGAGATTGATGCCAGGAAACGAGATGAAGAGTTTAGGAGGTAAAGTTTTTTCAGTTTTCTTTGTCCTCTTGTGACTATGTTTGGTTTCTGTTTGCCTAAGAGATGCATTCATGTGTCTGCAGACAAAGGGAAGCACGTAAGGTTCAAGGAGAGAGCAGAAGAAGAATCAGACTACCTCGAGAACGAGCCCAACCAAGAGCAATGGCTGCTCCTGAAGCCAATGCTGAGAATCAATCCAACATTGATGTAAGAAACGAAACAATACTGTTTTTACTTCTCAGTTCGTGTCTGAATCTTTTTATTTGAAACAGAGGATGCGTATGATCACGCATGCGAATGCTAAGAGCAAGAGTGAGAAGTTTCCTCCACCACATCAAGACGGGTCGCTTGGTTTTCAGGTGGGATCTTCACGGAGACTGGATCCATCAGAGATACCGTTTAGCTCAAACTCGCTCACTGCTTCTTACTCCAAAGAGCCGCTTCAGACATGGTCAGGGCCTTTGGCTCCCATTGGAGCGTCTGACTCAAGTTCACAGAGGAGAAAGGATGTTAACAAGGAGAGAAGAATGGCTGCTAAGCTTAAAGGGAAAAGAATCGTTGTTTAATGATATTATTATTCCATTTTGATAGAGATACTTTGAGAAAAATAGTGCTGTTTTTTTTTTGGTGGGTTATATGTTTCTTATTTGTGATATTGTACAAGAGCATTCAAATGAGGCTACCTTACATTATATGTAAAGTTTTTAGTTTTGCTGCCTCGGCTTCTTACCGTTTAGGAAACGTGTGGGGTTTTATTAGCATTCGTTGTAAGGAAACAACACTCTTTGTGTATGCTTTTACTTTTGGCTCATGGGGTTTGTTGTGTTAGTTAGGAACTTGACTTGTGTCTTTCTATAGGATATGATTGGTAAGCTATGGGTATTATTTGGTTCAATTCTAACCAATGGAGAAGGCTGTAATAAATATATGAGAATGAAGGGTAGTTGTGACAAGAAGTACATACTGTATCTAACTATTGAGTGGCCGGCCACTGTGGTCCCATTCGGTTGGTAAAATGGTTAATACCGGTTTGATAGGTCCACTTCAATTCAATTAAGAACCGGTTTGACAGGTACACTGTTATTAAACTTCGATAACCGTAAAGCCACTGAGTTAATTTTGGCACAATATTCGCACGTGCATGAGTATCTATGGGTCGAATATTTGCATGGTAATACGAGGCCCATGTTTTCTTCTTCGCAAGCGACGTCGTTTTGGGTGCACTAACCTTTATAAATGTAACTAGCTACCTTGGGGACATCACGCTCTTTGTACACTCCGCCATCTCTCTCCATCTCTCTCGTGAGTAACGAAAATGGCGACCACTTTCAGCGCTTCAGTCTCCATGCAAGCTACCTCTCTGGTAATAATCTTCTTCTTTTCACGATTGGCACTTTATTTTCCAGATCGTTCGCTAACCGTTACGATGTTACATCATTAGCCGTCTGTCACAGTTTAAAACTTTGAACGCACGTTAATGATATGATCATTTCAATTTAATTTACATTCTAATGCGTTTCAGAAACGTTTTGTGTGATTTAAGGCTGTGATTGTTGGATATGGTTGTGAAAGTTACAGAACGTTGGTGGTTTGAATGAAAACGCTTCTTGTATTGATGAACAACAGGTAACAACAACGAGGATTAGTTTCCAAAAGCCGGTTTTGGTTTCAAACCATGGAAGGACTAATCTCTCCTTCAACCTACGCCGCACTCGCCTCTCAATCTCTTGCGCGGTATGTTCTGTTTTCTTTTTGTACACCACTGACCATTTTCTCCTGTTTGTTGACATCTTAGTACTTTTGCCTTTATAGGCCAAACAAGAGACAGTAGAGAAAGTATCTGAGATAGTCAAGAAGCAACTCTCACTCAAAGACGATCAACAAGTCGTTGCAGAAACCAAATTTGTCGATCTTGGAGCAGATTCTCTCGACACGGTATGTAATTCATCAACCAAACCATTCTCTTTGTGAATAAGAACTTGTAGAGTTTGTATTAACTAAGTGTTTTGCATGCAGGTTGAGATAGTGATGGGTTTAGAGGAAGAGTTTGGTATCGAAATGGCAGAAGAGAAAGCACAGAAGATTGCAACAGTTGAACAAGCTGCTGAACTCATTGAAGAGCTCATGCAAGCCAAGAAGTAACTTCAAGTTTTAGTTTACCCCTCAAAATAAAAAACAGAGCAAGGCTTTGATGAGTTTGTTGTTTTCATTATGTTTTTTTAATGTGTCAAGTGAGTCTGTCCTTGTCCTAATGGTTTAGTAGTATCTGTATCCACGAGTTTCTATCTGTCTCCTCTGAATCTTGTGCCCTAAAATTTCAGGATGAATATCATTTTCAAGAAATATGTTGTATGTACAAGGAGTTTTTTTGGTACCATTAACACATACAAAGAGTGTGCCCTAAAAGGAAGTTATAACAGCTTGATTCATAAACAATCTTGTAGAAAGTTTTATATGATATACTATAAGATTTTCACATACAAACCAACAAGATTTCAAAGGCTGACACTTTTCATCTCCTAACTTATTTTTTGGGGTGCACAAAAAAAAAAACTAATTTTTTGGGCTCGTTCTAGACCCAAAAAGCTTTTATTGGGCTACAAATCATGAAACTAGTTTAAGGGTAATGAAATCAATTTCCCTTTTTAGCAAAGATTAAAATATCAGCTGACTTTATTAATACCTTTTTTTATAAAGAGACAGAAATGGTGCCATGGTGGCAAACCACATTGGGACATTTCCAGATTGGATCCTTAAATCTCTATTTAAAAATTTCAAAACATAACGATTACTTTCTCTCAACTTATTTTTTGGGGTGCACAAAAAAAGAAACTAATTTTTTGGGCTCGTTCTAGACCCAAAAAGCTTTTATTGGGCTACTAATCATGAAACTAGTTTGGGGGTAACCGTATCAATTTCGCTTTAACCAAATACTAAAAAAACCACTGGCTTTATTAGTATCTTTTTTTTCTATAGAGACAGAAATGGTGCCATGGTGGTATGCCGCATTGGGACATTTCCAGATTGATCCTTTAATCTCTATTTAAAAAAATTCAAAACATAATGATTACTTTCTCTCAACTGCAATGAACAAGAAGACGTGGATACTGGATAATATCCTTTATTAGCTTAACAAACAATTAGTTGTTAATATTCCGACAAAAAAAAAAACATAACGTATGTCTGAATATACGCTTCATTTATGCTATGACATAACAACAATAACATTAACTGTCTGAACCAATAACCCCTAGAAAATTGTTCATCCTCCATGAGTTCAGATAACAAACTGCTTCCGAAGCGAATCATCCTCGTGCGTCACGGCGAATCCGAAGGAAACCTCGACACGGAGGCGTACACCACGACCCCGGATCACAAGATCCAGCTAACCGAGTCCGGTTTGCTTCAGGCGCGCGAAGCAGGAGCGCGTCTCCGCTCCCTGCTCTCCTCCAATCCTTCTTCCCCTGAGTGGCGCGTCTGCTTCTACGTCTCCCCTTACGATCGCACGCGATCCACGCTCCGGGAGATCGGACGGTCGTTCTCGCGCCGCCGCGTGATCGGCGTTCGAGAAGAATGTCGGATCAGGGAACAGGATTTTGGGAATTTTCAGGTTAAGGAGAGGATGAGAGCGACCAAGAAGGTTAGAGAGAGGTTTGGTCGGTTCTTTTATCGGTTCCCGGAGGGTGAATCAGCCGCAGATGTCTTCGACCGTGTCTCCAGTATGTTTCCACTTCCCTGCTTGTTCCAAATGATCGAAAAAAAATCGTTAGGCACTTTATAGAAGATTATTGATTATACTTGCGAACGCCTAGACTGATTTAAAAGAAAAATAATTAAAAAAAAAAATGGTTTAAGAAAAATCATTTTTTGGTTTCTTATGTGTTTCCCTCTTTACAGGTTTTCTTGAGTCTCTATGGAGAGACATCGACATGAACAGGCTTCACATGAACCCGACCCATGAGCTAAACTTTGTGATCGTCTCACACGGGTTAACATCGCGTGTGTTTCTTATGAAATGGTTCAAGTGGACCGTGGAACAGTTTGAGGCTCTGAACAATCCCGGGAACAGCGAGATCAGGGTTATGGAGTTAGGACAAGGAGGTGACTACAGCTTGGCGATTCATCACACGGAGGAAGAGTTAGAGAGATGGGGTCTGTCACCTGAGATGATTGCAGATCAGAAATGGCGGGTTAACGCGCATAAAGGCGAATGGAAAGAAGATTGTAAGTGGTACTTTGGTGATTTTTTCGATCATATGGCTGATTCAGACCAAGAATCCGAGACTGATGCTACTGAAGAAGACAAGTTAAATCTACTAACGAACACGGAAGATAACAATGAGGAGTTATGCAGCTGATAGTTAGTGGGTAAGTGTTGTACAAACTTGTGTGTGGTCTATAAGATAACGTTACAAGATAACTTTTATTGAATCAGAGCATTTATTATTGTGAAAGGAAATTTATTAGAGAATGCTCTGTTTTATCACACTTGAAAAAACAACAAAAGACCCCACTAAAGGTTCTGATTTCAAGACGACACCGTCTGGGAATATGTACCGGACAGAATTTTCTGTGAAACAAACCGGTTTGCAGCTTCGGTATAGTGAATTCCATCCCAGTTAACATATTTGGAACTATCATTACATGCGTTGGATGTTACTGTCGTACCGTTTGATGTCCCTGTTGAACCGCAGTTAATCTGATCATTGTAGTTCAGTGGCGGTCCTCCGGTTCCACAACATACCATTATGGACTGATCAAAACCTGTTAACATACCCAAAAATAGTTTTCAGTCACAAACTACCAGTAAGGTTAGGTATATACATAGTCGATTTTTAGCTTATCGAAGTGAAACATTGGTCTACCCCTAAATTTTTTAAAGTTAATGTATATTATCAATTTATTTTTAAAAATTATTAAAAATTCTTATTAAATTGTTTGGTTCCCAAAATTTCTTGACTAGTCCTAAGTATATACCAGCCTTAGGTTCAGTTTAGTATGCTTACCATATTTGGAATGATTCTGGATGAGGTCAGATTTGATCGAGAAGAGATCGACGTACGTGAAATTAGCATCACGATATTGTTGAGTAAAATTTCTGACAAGACCCTGAAGCTGTAAATTGAAGAGCTTGGCAGCTTCGTTGTGGCCAATGACACAACCAAACTTTTGGTTTCTCTCTCCCGAATATTGACACCATCTGAGCTAAACACCCAATTGGTCCTGTGTTGTGTATCCAAAAGTTTCTCGCACCCCCTTCCCAATATAGTCTCTAGAAAAGAAAACATAAGTTACAGAAAAATGAATTAATTTTTATAATAATGATAATAAAGACTCATCATGTAAATACTGACATTTATTCCATCTTTAAATGTATTTATGATTGTAGGAATGACAGCAGCAGCTTGATCTACTGTCTTGCCGTAAATTGCACCGGCTATATCATTTTGTCCGATATCAAACATGTACAATCCATTTTTAAAATGATCTTCCGACGGTAAGTTTTCGAGAGTTTTATCTGAAAAAATATACTGGTACGAATAAACTTACGTCTATAAGATAATATGAACCGGACAAGTTTATATATATGTTGATGAAATTTAGATACCTTGTTGTATTAATTGAAGAACTTTGTATTTGAAGGTGACGAATTGAGCTACTTGAACACCAAAACCAAAAGGGCTAAAGGATGCAGCATTTGCCTTCTGAATCGTTGATCCACCAGCAGCAAAATTGCAGCCTCTCAGGTAGCTTTGTGTGCTTACTGAATCCAAATAAGGTCTCAAGTAGGGTCGACCAATTGCTTCCACTGCATAGAAGACCCAATTTTAAAGCACGTTGAAAACTTCTCGGAAGCCATTATTTTCATTACAACAAAAAAAACTCTTAGCTTTGATCTTATAAACAGGAGTCAGTTATTTCTTTTCAGTCTTTAAGTTTATAGTTTATAAAAAAAAACTGATTTTAAATAAATTATTAACATTAACAAAGAACACTAAAACTAGTCTTATTTTTCTGTTAAGCGAAAGTGTTGCGGGTCTTATGGTTCATATGAATCCACATAAATCACACTGTGAGTCTGTGAATAACATGAGCTTGAAAGCTGCATTGGAAAAATCAATTAAAATTCTCTGGCAAATATTAATTTACCACAGAAAATAGTGCGAAGTCTAGAAAGTCATGTTTTTAGTGGACTAGTTTGATATGGTGCATGCAACGCGTTCAGTGAGAAAAAAATGTTATGCAGGAAACTAATTAGCACAAAAAGATATTGCTAAGTCTAGAAAGTCATGGCTTTAGTGGACTAATTTGGTCTGGTGCATAACCATAACAAAACTGTCGTGGTACACAATTTGTGAAAGTATATAAGATCAACAATCATACGTAAAAAAGTTGTTTGTACAAAAAATAAAGGAAAAGGATAGGATTTAGGAATGAAGAATTACTTAGAAAATCGACGATGAGACGTCCGTCACAGAATCTTCCAGTAGATGGAGGTTTAAAGACGAAGGATTGTCCATTGGGAGGTGGGAGACGGAAACCAAGACCAGAGGTGAGTTCTCCGGTGTCGGAGTTAGAGTCTCCGAAGTTGAAAACTGCCGCAAAATTAGGAGAAATCGGAAAAGAACCGGCCAGAAGAGGCTGAGTATGAGAGATGGCTACAAATGATAACAATATGAAAAGGGAGTGAAAAACGGTTTCCATTGCTTAGTATATTTTTCCTTTCCTTGGTCAAATGCTTAGTATACTTTCATCTTCTCATTATTGCTTATATTTATATGCAAATACAAATATATACATATGCATTTGTATGTATACATAAGAAATGTGTATGTGTGCACAATGTATAGATTAATGAAAATAGAATGGAGTTTTTTTGAAATATGGAAATAAAGAATATGATCGTGTTCCTCCCGCGGTAACACTTTTTTATTTTATCTTTTTGGGGTTTTGCGGAATTCACATCCATATCGTTGTGTCATTGTGTTAATCATCGATATAATTCTGTCATTTTGTCAATCATCGATATAATTATGTTATTATGTTAATCAAAGACCATGTTTTCGGTAGGTGAAGATTGAAGAGTCGAACAAAAGTCAGAAAACGAGGCTTCATTTTTGTTAAAAGTTGTTGCTTAACGACCTATAATTTCTTTTATAAATAGATAATATTGTTACTCAAAAATAACTTCAAACAAGTTTCATAGAATAAAGTGTTCTATAAGTATTTTGGCTTCAAAATATAGATATTTTCATATTTATATCTATCAATGTAATTTTATCTTTTTGAATATTGTATAACCAATTATAATCTGTTGGGTTTTTTTCTATAATAGGTCAAATTAGATTTAGTTTATATAGTAAATGTTTTTTTGAAGATTAATAATTATTTTCGTCAACATGCTTTTAAGTAAAACAATATATATTATTAGACATAAGAAACAAAAAAAATTAAAGAACATACTAAATATAAAATTTTAAGTATAGTTAGGTTTGAATGTGGATGAAGAATGTTGTAAAATTTCTCTATAAAAGTTGGTCAGATTTCGTGAACCACCAATTGTGTGTTGTACTCTATCGTTCTTATAAATCTGATTTATCGTAAATCTGATGTGAGATTACTGTGCATGTGACTATTAAACTCGTCATGTGATACTGACCTTTATTCCATCTTGAAATTTATCTGGATTTTAGGAATGATACCAAAAGCTAGATCTAGTGTCTTGTTGAAAAATGCACAGGCAAGATCATTTTGTCCAACATCAAACATAAACAATCCAAATAAGGCCGGGTTGACCAATTGCTTCCATTACATAAAATGCTCAATTTTAAGCACACTGTTTAAAGCACACTGTTTAAAGCACAACAGAATCTCTCATCTTTGATCTTATAAACAGAAGTTAGTTATGTCTTTACAGAGTCTTTACGTTTAATACTTCATTGACCAAGTTAATCATAGTCTTCAAGGAAAAAAAAAGTTATATCTAGCTTTTCATAACACTACTTGATATTCATATTCAGGTTGTATAAAGTAATTCATATTTATCTATTTTATTGAAATAGAATTCACAACTTCATTTTAGACCATTATTTAGAAATTTATCAAATGTACATAACTTAATTATAATATCTTTTAATATTTTTATTTCTGAATTTAAAATAAAATAAATATTTATTTAAGAAAATTCTAACAAAATCTTTTCAGAGTCATTTTAAAACTTATTTCAAAAAATTGATTAATTTAAAGTTTAGTTATCATAAAATATAATCAGAAATTTAAATTTAATTTAGTTTTGATTTATAAATGAAAATTAAAAATTATATAAAATATTTTAATGATAATAACAACTTAAATTATTACTTTCCAAAAATATTTTACAAAGATTTCAAAAATATTTTGTTGGAAAGCGATATCCATGTAAATATCTTATTTATTAAACACATAAATTATGACTTATTACACGTATGATTTTTTAATTTAAACTATCTCTTAAAGATCACAACTTTAAATGCTTTTATCATGTAACATTACAATTTATGTCAATAATTTTTAACACAAGTCTAATAATCTTATTAATGGTTAAATTTTAATTTATACATTCCTTCATAGATGAAACATTTAACCTCTTTACATATCATATATATAAAGTTTTAGTCAATTATTATTAGCGTTTATATATTCCATTGAGTTAAAAACCATTTCATTTTAATATTTAAAAACTATACCAAATTAGTTTATTAATCACTATATATAAATTTTTACATCTCCTACTCCAACCATAAATAGACGAACAATATATATACGAAATGAATATATTCATGAACGATAAACATGAACACACTTTTATCATCTAAATGCATACTAAGGTCATAGCATGAATAACCTATATATGTAAAAAATATTAATATTCCAACACTATTCTATATTAAAAGAACACACATTTATCAAATTGGTTTAATGTTACAGTATATAACATAATTTCAACAAATTTTAATTTTACCTCATAATTGATATTATTTTTTTAGATTTATCTTTAACTATTTTTTTTCATAAATATCTTAAATTTATTATTAAAAGACAAAATTAGACCTCTCAAAAAATTTATAAATATATAAGAATTGTTTACAAAAGTTTATAAACTCAACTTCACCACCTAAATAATACATCCTAAACAATAATCGTTAAACTCTAAGCTCAAATGTTATGATATATTTTATTGAGTCTTTTTTAAATGCTATCCTTATCCAAGTTAGAGTATTTTAAGCAATTTTTCAAATAAAATTATTACTACAAAATTATTTTGCAAGTACCAAATATATAGTTTCTTTTCCAATATAAGTTTTGTTGTTTTTTATAGTATCCCAAAAACTTCTTCTCTGTTATATATGTTAAGTTTAGTTTAATTTTTATATAAATTCCAAATTTTAGAAATGAAACATAAAACTTAAATATGGGCCTAAATAAATGTAACTAAAGCTCCAGAGAGAAAAGGAAAAAGCTCGTCTCCGTCCTTTTAGTGGCTGCCGTTGTCACCGGCGTCTCTTTGCCGGATCCTCCAGAACCACCTGACCCACTTGACCCTCCTTCAACTTTGACAATACTTGCTACCTCCGTTTCCATCGTTGTTGAGCTTTCTACTTTAACAGATCTAGATCTAAAAGTTACAGATCTGAATCTGAGCAACCAAATCTTCAAAGAGCTTCCTCTCTCAAAAGATTTTGGTTTAATGAATCAGTGTCGTTGTCATACGATTCCTTACTGCAGTATGCAGACTTTCTATCATCACCACTTCAGTCTTTGGCCATGGACTGCTAGTCTATCTCCGTCTCAGACCGTCGTATCACTCCATCTTACACGTTCTACACCGTCTCACGCCGCTGACTCATACTGCCGTTTCCCACCATCTCTCACCGCCTCCTCAAGCCACCATCTCTCGCAGACACCGGATCTGTTTTATTCCACTTTTCTCCTCACCTTTCAGGAGTGTGTTCTGCAGATTGCTTCCCAGGCTTTAGAGTTTAGAGCAGCTGGCTCTGTTGATATCATCCCAAGCTCTCTTTCTCTCCCGTTAGACCAGGTTATGCATCTATATTTGAATTCTCCCATACCAATAGCTTCCTCGTATTTTCATAAGACCTATGGGGGTAAATCTGTAGCTTTTATGCTACTCCTTACTGCAGTATGCAGTTCCATTCCCAGTTTCACTCTAGATATTTTTAAAAAGAAGATTGTTTCAGTTCCTCTGTGGCAGATTGGATTGACAATTTTTAATAGGTTATGTATTCCACAGAATCTGGTTGACTTCTCCTTTATGGAGTTTATGCTATTTCCAAAATTTCCACTTGTTTCCAGTGGAATTGTTGCAGGGAGTTTGATGTCGATAGCTACAAATGCGTCGATATTCGTTCTATTCAAAGGCTCAGCAATTCGGTGCATTGTCACCTCTGCGTTTATAGCCGATTTCAGGATTGATATACTAGCACAATGTGCTGTTCCAATCTCGGGTGTAGGACTACTAAATGTAGCCGATAATCCCCAACTCGACTTTCCTCTTCTTAGCATTACCGAAGTCGAGTGTAGAGGACCACTCTTCATCTTTAGTGTATTAAGTTTTAGGTTTGTCATTATCTATGCTATCTATGTCTTCCATCTTGCTATTACAGCAGCGGCTTTGTTGTATCTTTCTTTGAACATTTGCTCCTCAGTTGGAGAGTAAGAGATCTATAAAATGAGTTGTTTGACTAAAAAGAAAAAAGAAATGAAACATAAAATTATGTAAAATAGTATTGTTACATAATAATGTTTACAACACAATTTTGTTTTACAAAATACAAAAAATTATGCAAAATAATATTGCTACATAATAATGTTATATAAATTAGAATATTTAGTATAGAAAGAATCTGTGCGGGTCAAGATCTAGTTTATCATTATTTGCTCAATTTTTCTGTATAATTTTCATATTTTCGTATAATTTAATATAATAATTGTGATAAATGAGGTTTTCAGTTTTGTCTTGGATCTCTAGATGTAAGCATATATTAAAAAAATCCGTGCGGGTCAAGATGTAGTTTATCATTATTTGCTCAATTTTCTGTATAATTTTCGTATTTTTGTATAATTTAATATAATAATTCTGATAAATGAGTTTTTTCAGTTTTGTCTTGGATCTCTAGAGGTAAGCACGACGCTGGTACTGCGTATAGTTTAACGAAGCTAGAACAGAGCTTGCTTGGAAATATGGAAAAAAACAATATGATTGTGTTCCTCTCGTGACACTCTTGTTTTTTTTTTTGTTTTGGCTAGACTTAGAGATGACTTGGTCGATATTACAAGATAGTTAATTGACTGAAAATAATATAAAGGGTTGGAACTGTTAAATATCAGTATTATTATCAATATTACTAGATATAAAATTGACTGAAAACAATATAAAGAGTGTGAGGATGAAGAAACACGCTTGACTATAAAACAAAGTTACTAAATTGAAATACTGTACACTAATTTTCAGGACTTATTCCTAGGCATGGACATTTCGGATATCGGTTCGGTTCGGTTCGGATATTTCGAGTTTCAAGTAGTTCGGATAGGGGGCTAGAGGATCATTTACTACTTGACCTATTTTCGGTTCGGTTTGGTTCGGTTCAGATAGTTTCGGGTTCGGTTCGGATAGTAAATGTAGGAACCGGAAAATACCCGGGAAAAATTCGGTTCACATTTGGATCCGGTTCGGGTTCGGATAGCTCGGGTATTTCGGATCATTTGGATAAAATATCGGTTATTTAGGGTAAAATATCAAATAATTATGATGATTTAGATAAAATTTTGGATATTTCGGATTACTTTGGATATTTCGGATAAAACTATCCGGATAGTTTTGGATATTTCGGATAAAACTATCCGGATAGTTTTGAATATATAATTAATATTTTATATATTCGGGTACCCGTTCGGTTCTCGGTTCGGTTCGGTTATTTCGGATATAAAAATATAGGAACCGTTCGGGTACTTGAGGGTATTGGTCCGGTTCTGGATTCGGGTATTTCGGTTCGGTTTTGGTTCGGTTCCGGTTATTTTGCCCCGGCCTATTAATTCCATTTAAAGTAAAGTATTTTTTATAGTGGTTACATAAAGTTGGTATATTTTCTTTCTAGGGATTACTAATTTCCAAGCAAACAGAGACTTGATATGCGTGCAAGTTGCTGTCCAAATTCTTGTCCTTTAATTTCTCTAGAGGGGTCTTGTTATGTCAAGAGACTACACCTTGCAGGTCCACAAAACGCTCATGCACTTTACTCAAGAGCCCTGTTCTAAAACTCGGCCGCCTAGCCGCTTAGGCGGTCGCCTAGGCATTACGCGTCACTTTTCCGCTCCGATTTATGCCAAATCGCTTTAAAAAATCGGATATCCGATTTTTTTCCGCCTAGACCGCCTAAATGACCGCCTAGCCGCCTAAATGACCGCCTAGCCGCCTAGGCGGCCGCCTAATCTATTTTTTTATTTATTTTTTTTTTTTTTTTTTTTTGATAAGTATGTGAATTTCATTATATCATTTATATTCATAATTTTGATGAAAATTACACTATATTAAGTTTATATATTCTATTTGTGTGTTTTATACAATCTTAAACATGAAAATGTATTAATGTTATACACAATTAAAGATTAACATGGTTATAACATAGTAAACCATCTAAAAATTCTGCCCCGCATAATTTCCGATTAATCCCCGATTTTCTCTTTAGGCGCTAGGCCCAACCCGACCGCCCGACTAGCGCCTAGCGCGTTCCTGAACAGGGCTCAAGAGTGGTGATATAACAAAAGTGATCAGAGAGACCAGAGTTTAGAGTTCGCTTTAGTTTCATCGTCCTCGATGACAGAACCTGAAGTGATTCACTCATGGTCTGCCCCAAGGTCACTCAGCACCAGCCTCATGTACTCCTTTGCAGAGGTACCACTCCCTTTTAGGTCTTAGCTCAAAACCTTACTTGCATCCACAATAGGAGTAAAGTTGTCGACATTGATTTTGTGTCCATTTTTTCAGAGAGATGACATCGAAGTTGTCGACGAGCCCCTGTATGCAGCATTTCTCAAAGCTACAGGTGTTGATAGGCCATACAGAAACGAGGTTCTCTCCAAGATGGTATGTTTACTATAAATAGTATGTTAGTAACTGGTTAGGACTTTAGGTCATACTTAGTCTTGTTTTAGAAACAAAACATATTTAATTCTTCATTTCTTATTTTTCATAGGAGTGCAATGGACATAAGGTAGTGAAAGATATCATTTATGGATCAGGATCAAAGAAGTTCCGGCACTGTAAGGTGAAACTCTGATTTTTTGTCTTGCAAGCTTCAAGAATCGTGCTATTAAAGCTTTCTTTGTTGTTTCTTGCTTGTAAACAAAGTGTGTTCTTGTGTTTCCTCTGAACAGCATATCTCCAAACAACGGCTTTTCGGTTTGCCAAATGAACTGATGAGCAAAGGAAAGCACTTCATACTGATAAGAAATCCACTTAACATACTGGTTAGCTTTCTCAGTAAAGGTTCTTTTATTAGATCTCAGCTTTTCAGTCAATGTTTCATCTAATGTTCTTCTATGTTTTCAGCCTTCCTTTGAGAAGATACACCCTTCATCGTTTCTTGAACTAGGCTTGGGGGAACTAGTGTCGATATACAGTGATCTCTGTCAGATGGGAACACCACCACCAGTCATCGATGCAGATGAGCTTCAGCGAGATCCTGAGGTTTGTGTTTAATTCAGGTCTATATTGAGTTTTAAAATTAATTGACAATAGATTGACTGATCCTAACATTTTATATATTAGTCCATTAATTCTCCAGTTAACGATGCGAGACTTCAATCATTCATTAACAGTTTTGTTTCTGTAGTATGTAAAAGTTCCACAACTATGTTATGTATTTCTCTTATGCACTAGTCCTTACATGTTGTGCCATGCATATATATACAGACCACGTTACGAGGTCTTTACAATGATTTGGAGATTCCATTTCAAGCTTCTATGCTTAAGTAAGTCCTCTTCTTGCACTCTCTTCCGGTTTTATAAATGTCAAAGTTGTAATTTCTCTATGTTTTCTTTAAGGTGGGAGGCTGGTCCTATACCAGAAGATGGAGTATGGGCACCATGGTGGTACAAGAGTGTGCACGAGTCAACTGGTTTCTCATCTCCAAAGAAGTATCCTCGTGTAAGGCTCTGGTTTGTTTCGGTTATGGTTTTGAATTCAGTTTAAGATGTGTTTTGTTTTCACAGACATTCCCTTTTGTCGCATTACGATTTGCTGGAGCAAAGTCTACCACTTTACAACATTCTAAGGAGCCATGTGAAGCACAAGTCATCACTCTTGAGTAGTCCCTTGCCTCCTCCTAGTCTCCCGGTTCCTGAAAACGCAAAACTTCTTGCATGGGTTGGTGACGAGCTTTTGCCTCGTGAGATGGCAAAGGTGTGATTGATACGCTGAAGAAAACTTAACGAGTTACTGTTTTATGGTTTGCATTTTTAAAACCTGATTGTGTTCTGTTTCCTCTTCTTATTCTTTAGGTTTCAGTTTTTGACTCGGTTGTGCAAGGTGGTGACTCAGTATGGGAAGGACTCAGGATTTACAAGGGGAAGATATTCAAGCTTGAAGAACATCTAGATCGGTAATAACAACATTCCAAATGCTTAAGAAACTAAGAAGCAAGTAACAGAGTTTTTATAAGCTATCTTGTTTTATATGTTGAAATGTTGGGTTAGGCTATTTGATTCAGCTAAGGCTCTGGCTTTCGAAAATGTTCCATCTCGTGAAGAGGTAAGCATCTTTAGTGTTATGTTCTGTTGAAACAGTGTTACAACGATAGCTTTAATATGTCGAAACATACAGATAAAAGAAGCTATCTTCAGAACTCTCATAACAAATGGTATGTTTGACAATACACATATCAGGTTGTCCCTAACTCGAGGCAAAAAGGTACTGCATTCATTTTAACAAATTGTATGTTTCATTTCGATCATTCTAGTCTTTAAGAACTACACAACTAATTGTTTGTTTAAGGTAACTTCTGGAATGAGCCCTGCGTTTAATCGATATGGATGCACACTTATTGGTAACCTTTCATTTTTATTCTAACAACCAAGATTGGCAAAATGGGATAACTTTGGAGTTCACTTTACATTTATCTTCAAATAATGCAGTGCTTGCGGAATGGAAGCCAGCAGTGTATGACAATGATGGTGGGATTGTGCTGATGACTGCAAACTACACGCCGCAACTCGCCTAATGTATGAACTTGATCAGTATTTAATTTCTCTTCATGATATAACTTTAAATAAGTCTTAAGTTGTTTTTTTTTTGCTTTTGTCAGAATTTGGATTCCAAGATTCGTCATAACAACCTTCTCAATAACATACTAG
Source organism: Brassica oleracea var. oleracea (assembly GCF_000695525.1). Classification (NCBI taxonomy): domain Eukaryota; kingdom Viridiplantae; phylum Streptophyta; class Magnoliopsida; order Brassicales; family Brassicaceae; genus Brassica; species Brassica oleracea. The sequence continues at coordinate 42,447,703 of NC_027748.1, read as the reverse complement.
CAAAGGTACTGTTTTCAAAGCAAGAAAGTTCAAGAATGGACATTGTTTTGTGAGATTAATTTTCTTTGTAATGGGAGAATAAGAACAGATTGAAAGTAACAACGCGAATGCTGCGGATGCCATTATGCTTGACAAAGATGGTTATGTATCTGAAACCAATGCAACCAACATTGTAAGCAAGCAAAATCTATAGATTTTTTTTGTAATAGAGAAGCTCTTGCTGTTAACATATTTATTTTTATTTTTTAAAAAAGAACATATTTATTTTATGGTAAACAGTTTATGGTGAAGAAAGGACGTGTTCTTACTCCCCATGCAGATTACTGTCTCCCTGGCATAACAAGAGCTACCGTAAGGGCAAAAAACTCGCATACTTTTGTTGAGAAACATCTCGGTGATAGATTTGATATAAACCATTTTTTTTCCTATAATATTTCAAGGTCATGGAACTTGTGGTTAAAGAGAATCTCATCTTAGAAGAACGAAGAATCAGTCTCTCTGAATTTCATACAGCAGATGAGGTCTTTTCACCTTACAAAAAAATACTTCATCCGTTTTTTAATATAAGTCGTTTTATAATTGTGCACATAGATTAAGAAATCATTAATTTTTTATATTTTCTAAACAAAAACATCATTAATTATTTACCTAACCACAAATCAACCAATAATAAAATAGAAGGTATATTATCATTAGTCATATAACATTAAGTGTTAATAAATTTTACATAGAAAACCGAAAATGTCATATAATTTGGAACATAAAAATTTCTCTAAAACTACTTATATAAAAAAACGGAGGGAGTATCATTTTCTTCAATGTCATTATATGTGTGTCTCTCTTTCTCTAGCAAAACCTAACAATGTATGTTTTTGTTTTTATTTTTCAGTTATGGACAACTGGAACCACGGGAGAACTTAGCTCGGTACGTACATTCTTTATTAGCTTACTAAATAAAGCATCCTCAGAACGTTTTGCACCTGAATCTAATGATGAAATCTTCAGGGGGTCTTACTTAACCATTAACAAATAAATTAATCTTTAATCAACGATAGTATGCTCTTTTGTTACAGGTTATGAAAATCGACGGACGTGTGATTGGTGATGGAAAAGTTGGACCGGTAACGAGAACACTGCAAAACGCTTACAAGAAACTGACAGGATTCAGGTGTGCTAATACCCACATACCAAGCAGCCTGAGATACCAAAAAAGAGTGGTGGTAATAAAGAAGTGCGTCTTGGCTTTAACTTCTAGAAAGACACTACTCGGTCAAATTATATTTAATTCAGCGTTCTTTGTTTGACCTAACGTGAGAACTGAGAAGTATGACCATTAATAAATAAAGCGACCACGTATCGAGACTAGACACAATCTCGAAATTAGATCTTTTGCCATTTCATTTATGGAAATTATTAAAGAGTTCGTGATTCATTCACGTGAAGGATTCACGAGATAAACTGAATCAAAGGCCATGTTTGTTTTTCTTATCTCGATTAATTCAGCATTTTAATGATATTTTTAGCTCAATCATCAAATCTTTTAAATTTTACACTTTAATGCAACATATCACGCATCAGGTTTATATTATGCAAACCCTATGTTATGTAAATTTAGGAAGTCATGGACATTTATTATGCGACATACTACAATGTAACGAAATTTAGCATAGTTGTTGAACAAGAAAACACAAGTACAAAAGCTGTCCAAATATTATCGAAGACATAGTCAAAGTCAACTCTTCTCGTTATGTGATGGTCTGAAACGATTAGATATAAGGTTAAATTGTAAACTGTAATATGAAAACGATGCGATGTTTGATTCCGTTGAAAAAAATGTTTATCGATTGAACGAAGCTTATAATGCCACGTGGAAGTCAGCACTGACACAATTGCTGACGTCACTGCAAGAAGGCTCAAACATTAAAACTCACTTTCATCTCACCGAAGAGGCAAAACACACACACAAAGAAGCATGAGAAGATCTGACCCCTTGACTTTTTCCGGCGTTTTGCCGATTGTTTTCTTGCTAATACTATCAGCGGCGGAGCTCGCGGCGGGCCAAGGACCGCCGCCGCCTGATAACAGAAATGAAATGTATAACAACTACGGCAGGGTGAGTCCCGCCTTGGCGGTGATCGTCGTGATCCTCGTCGCTGCTCTCTTCTTCATGGGCTTCTTCTCCATCTACTTCCGCACGTGCTCCGGCGTAGCCGACCCCGGCGCCTCGCCTGCTGCTGGTGGGGTTAGATCCAGAGGAACCGTCACCGCGGCGTCGCGTGGACTAGATCTTTCGGTGGTGGAGACTTTCCCGACGTTCGTGTACTCGGAGGTGAAGACTCAGAAGCTCGGGAAAGGGGAGCTTGAGTGTGCGATCTGTCTGAACGAGTTCGAAGACGATGAAACGCTGCGTTTGCTGCCTAAATGTGATCATGTCTTTCACCCGCACTGCATCGACGCGTGGCTTGAGGCTCACGTTACTTGCCCTGTTTGCCGGGCTAATCTCTCTGAGGGAGAACCGGTCGAACCGGATCTTGAATTACAGCAGGTGGCGGTGAACCCCGAACCGGTGGTTGATCCTCCTGTACCGGAAGAATCGGTTATAACTGAAGTAGATTCGAGGAGACTACCTGGAGTACCGGTGGATATTAAACGAGTGAAGTTCTCGAGATCGCATACGACGGGGCATTCGGTGGTTCAACCGGGAGAATGTACCGAGCGGTTTACTCTCCGGTTACCGGAAGATGTGAGGAAGAGGGTGATGGAGAATTGGAGACTAAACCGGTCTGGTAGTCTTGTGGCTCTTCCTAGGGGAGGAAGTTCAAGGAGAGGTAAACCGTCAAGGGCTCGGTCTGATCGATGGTTGTTCCGTAAAACGCCGTCGTTTATGTGGAGGAGCCGTGATGATGGTTCGATTAGGCTAGGTTCTACCCGTAGTATTCGAGCCAATGTGTCGAATTCAACCGGTGAGTCCACACGGTCGGACCGGTGGGCTTTTCTTAGAAACGGGTCGTTGTTGTGGAGGAACTCTTCGGTACATAAGGGAGGAGTCAATAAGGACGGCGAAGGAACTTCGGTTAAACCGACCGGTACTGGTGGCTCAACTAGCGGTTCGATGAGATTACCGGTTTAGTTGACTTTTCATTTTTGTTTTGTATGGGATTGTTTATAAACACGCAATACATTTTCCTTTATTTTTTAAATTGTTAATTTTGTATTCTCAAATTTCTGAATCGTACATATTAATCAAAGTCAGATCCAGATAAGAGATCTACTTAATAAAAAGCTTTAAAAACAGGTGGATAACAATAAACAACAGATAGTGGTGATGCCAGGTGAGGTGCGGTGTGGTGCAGGTAGGTCTCTGGGTTCTTGAAATATAAAAAGGTTTTATTCGACTACAAAAAATATAGCTCCCTGCAAAATAAATAAGAGAATATAATATTTTGACCCCAAAAAAAAGTATAATATAGTTTTTTCTCTTTTTTCTGGATTTTATCAGAATATATATATAGTTATATACTCACTTTCATGTACAGAAAATTAGTACTCAAGAAGATAGACATGAACTATTTGAATCATTTATACCCAGAGTTTACTTGGTAGTTTATGCCAAAGGCTACATGAGCTAACAAAACGTTATATGAGTTTGATCATTATTTTGTACGAGTTCGAATAATTGTCTTTTCCAGAAGAAATGATTATATTATTACAGTTAACTCCACATAATTTCTTTGATATTATATGAAAATTATTGGTGGAAGCAACTTAACCTATTGGTTAAGGTTTAAAGGCTTCTACACCTAGGTCTGGGGTTCAAATCCCAGACTATGCAATTTCTTGCAGATTATAGGATGCGAAGCTTTCGGAGGTTCCAGAGTACTGTAAGCAGAGCCGTTCGTTGTGGTCGCTTGTTGTGGTGAGAGTCTGTCCATCGAAGATGTCGTACATGCAGAATCGTATGTGGTTTCAAGTGTTTCGGGGAGAGCTTCATTGTGGAATCATTATTCGTGGAGCTATTCATCATTATCGCATATGTTGCAGGTAGTTGATCATCATATCTAATAGATTTAGAGATTATATGATGATGTAATGTGTTACCCAGTATTAAAAAAAAAAAAAAATTATTGACCGCCACTAGGCCCCCGGTCAGATCACGGACTCTCGTGACGTCTGAATAATCATTAGTCAATGTTATACAGGACATAATTAAATATTCGTAGTTAATGCACAATGCTATTTTTCACATGTGCTTATGCGCAACAAATGCATATATTAGAAGTTTAGAACGGCGCAAATTATGTTTATCGACGACAAACAAAAACAATTAATGTTTGCACGCTGTGACGACTGGACTTGTCAAAGAGCTTTTTAGTTATGGTTAAGTGGACCATTTGCGAGGCTTAACAATTACTATGTTTGTTATTAAGAATATAATAAATATTTACTGTTTAATTTATTATTTATTTTTCTATATATTTTATAACTACTCTCCACCAATTAAATCTAATCAATTCAAATATTTGTAATTAATGTTTTTTAAAAGTATACAAAAATACTTTAAAAATATAGAAAATCTATCCTTGTGAAACAAGAAAAAAATCTAGAAAATCTTACTTTCGGGAACGGAGGGAGTATATAAGTAAAGAGTTACCGGTTATCTCTTATATATTAATAGAGAAATATTTAAAAAGTTATAACATGTAGTTTGTACTAATTAAAAAATGTCTTGCTGAATTGTCATGTAATTATAATGTTAATTTTGTTTACGTGGCGGCTTGAGAATCAATTGAAAATTTTGTTAGTCCAAAATTAAATTGCTAGAGAATGTTATATTATATAATATGTCCATTATGGACCATTCATTTATCAAATTAAAATTATTATATATTATTTCCTTAAATAAAACCTACGGAATTAACTAATGTAATTAAGATATATATGGTAATTAATGATTTTAATTAATAAAGATTTGCTAACAATCTGTATTTTTTATATCATTTTTGTTTAATTATTTATTATTAAAAATAAATTACACAATTACATTAATCATATAATAAAAATTTAGATTTTTTTGTATATGTTATATTTTGAATTTTTCAAAACGAGTATAAATTACTAAAACTCTTAAAAGTTTCACATAAACATTTGTGATCAAGGTTTAAATATTTTTCTATAATAAGATTAAATGATTATAAAATCATATGAATAAATAATTTTATTTTAATAGGTGTTTATATTAATATATATATATATATATATCATTTAAATTAAACTAAAATACATACTTATATTTTGATATCTGCGTTGAAAATATATCGAAAAGTTAATATTTTAATTTTAAAATCTTCATTATTTTTTTAAATGATTATAAATTATTGAAACCACTAAACATTTCACATTAAAAAAAAATAGTTGGTGTAAAATTTTGTTACACAAATATGCAAATAATCATAAGATCATATGAGTAGAAACACCTTTTAATAAATATTCATATTAAAAGTATACTATATATCTATGTTAATATCATTTAAATTTAATTATATATCATATACGATAGACAAGATTCATTGTTTTGATTTATTTACCATAAAATGATTGCGAATAAACAAGAACGGTCGTTTGATTTATATGTGCACGCCAATTTATTACATAATAGTAATTGATTTCTTAGTTATTTAATATATAATTATTATCTTATTAATTGTTAAAAAAAATATTATTTTATTATTTCATAATATGCAGAAAAACATAAAATAAGTAATAAATATAAAATATTTATTATGCACAAGGTGCGGATTTTAACCTAAGTATGTATCTCTTTAATAATTTTAAATTTTAAACATTTTATAAATCTCAGGCCAAAACAGAATAACGAAATGAGAATAAACTCAAAATCAAAATTTATATCGAGCAATAACCAAAATGAAGAAAAAAAACGACAAAAAAATGAAAAAAATATTGAAGATAGGTAAGATTAGCACGTGAACGTAAACTTCTCATAACCATAATTAAATTTTAAATTGCTAAATCATGATATAAAATTGGGATGACATATTTTCATTGTAACCAAATAGTAGGTCTGAGATTCTCCGGCCTAAACGTTAGGTTCTTATGAGATAATTGATTTTTTAAACTAAAATATTTTTAAAATGATATCAGCTCATCAGTAAACAAATTATATAATTAACAAAAAAGTTTTTAAAACATTGTTTAAGGGCCAGAAATATTAATTCGATCAAGAATATAAATTTTATTTTTCCATATGATATTTCTTAAATAATTTTCATATAAATTCACCATGCGCAAGGTCCACGTCTTATCCTAGTAAGTTTATTATAATTAGAGTTCATGCAACTTACAAGACTGTTCACGTATATCATGTGACTGAACGAGACAATATTTGAATAGCTCCATAAACATTATTTCTAGTGTACCATGTACTGGGATTTGAGCTTGTACGACTATAAAGCCCAATAAAGATAATAAACCCAAAACCCAGATCCTAATTGGTTTTTGCTTGATACTCGGATAGACTCAGCAATAAAAAGGAGAAAGATACAACAACAGAGTCAAATGCTGAATCCCACCAAGATTAACATGATTTCGCTCACTGGCTAAGGCCACTGTAATCGTGGCCATAATCTTAGAATTGTAACATAAGTTAGAAACTCGAACTGGTTAATACGAGGCCATGCTTTGAAATAAGTTGATCATCATTAACATGTGGTTTACTCGTGAATTAAATTGATTAAGAATAATACGATAGTTTGCTCAAAAAAAAAAAAAAAAGAATAATACGATAGATTTGTTTGTATAGCTCAGTTTGGTTTAGTTAGGTTTATATGCATTTCGACCGTTTAGAAAGTTTCTTACAGTTAGATATTTTTGAATTAAAGTTTTGTTGACGTGTTTGAAAATGCGTTATAGTCAATGTCTTGTCGAACATGACACAAAACACTTGAACTTTGTGCACCACTCAACGAATTAATGTCAGTTTATTCTCCTTTTCGTTTTATACATTAAAAGAAAATCTTTCGGTGTAAATGGTTTAAGATTGCCATCGACAAAAAAAAAGCAAAGTTGCAAAAGACTGGTAAAAAGAAAAGTGCAGAGAATATTTGAACTGTGAGTAAACCGCTCATGAGGGACACGGGTAAACAGGTAACAAGTAACCTAAAAAGTAAAAGTTGAATTTTCTTTTTCACAAAAGAAAATTAATAAAAATGTTCTGATCAGCCAGAAAGATTGCCGGTTCATTTGGTTCAGTATTAAATCTAAACAATTTTGCAAACCAGCCTGTAACAAATTATGACCTAAACGTGAATGTGCATTATTGTGTATATATATATAAAGTAAATCAAGTTACTGAGGATGTTGTACCATGATGAAGGGGACAAAAGTGAAAGTCTATGATGGAGGAAAACAGAGATCAGTCATATTAAAAAACATGAATGGGTTATATTACATAACAGTATATACATGAATGTGTGTGTCTGTAGACCAATGTAGGTTCAGTTCAGGGAATCTAACTTCCCTCTTTTTCGGACCAAAGCAGATATTTTCAATCTGCATCATGTCTTGTCAACCCCAACCAATAAAGCTTTTTCCTTCTTCTCACTGCTCTTTTTCTTTCTTGATCCTTGGGATTTGATCTATTTCGATTTTACCCCCACTAATCTCCTTTTCTTACTTAAAGCTCGAAGAAACATGATGGTTTGATTTGTGTGTTAAAACAGAGTTTTTTTGAACAAAAAAAAAAACAGAGTTTATCTTAACGTCCATAGGACTATTATAATTTGTGACAATTAATTGAAGCGCTCTAACTTTTTACATGACCTAACTTCCACGATATTGCTCGTTTCCAACCAAATGTATGGGCTTTTAACTCTTCTATGTTGATAATATAGAATACATATTAATTTTGTCGCTTACAAAATTGTTAACAAATCATGTCTATATGCCCTAGTGCTTTCGTTCTTGTTAATTTACTCGATAAAGTAGAAACTGAATCAAGATTGAAGATAAGAAAATAAATAAAACAACAAGAACCACTGAACTCATAATCTTATCATCAACAAGACTGAGACATTTGAAATATAGAGATTTTTAGTGGTTTGTCATTATGTGTGTGTTACAAGGGTATATATGTCTATTATATATATATGAACATACATATAAATTCAAAAGTTAGTTGTATTTGTACCTACCAAAACAATACAAATCTTTCTTTAATAATGCATAGACACATTGGTAGATACTATAGAGAGTGCCATATAGTTTATGTGCTGACAATATGTGAACCAATTTTGGATATGAAGTCCATAGACTCCAGCTCTGGAAATCCTTACAAGTTACACTACATCTTTGCTTATTGCGCGTATCGATTCAACAGAAGTTATGTTAACTTAATTCGATAGAGAAATAAGCTAGTGAATTTAGGTTTATGAATGTGTTAGAAACGTGTGGGGGTTACATCACCGTACGTCGACATAAAGCCCCATGATATCAATCAAAGCTTAGTTTGTTTACCTCTTCGTAGCCTCGCATTTTAATTTCATAATTTATTAGACATTCAGATTAATCAAAACATGAATATCTTTAGTCCTTTTTTTTTGGTCAAAGAATATCTTTAGTCTTTATCATTACAAATGAGCGGTAATTCTCTATTGTATTGAGGAATTATCAATTAACAAAAAACATTATCAATATATTTTTTAATTTTATTTGTATTGTGAGAAAAACAACTTCTAAAAAGTAAGACGAAAATGTTTTTTTTTATTAAAGACGAAAATGTTTTAATACATGTGTTTCACGTATGCAAATGGATAGTTTCATTTCGAAACTTACTTCTGTGATATAGATAAAAAGAAAGAAATCAAACGTGTTGACAAATTTGCTTTTATAACTTGTTTGAGACATCGACTACTAGACTACAAGCAAACTTCGTCTAAATTCTCACACGTATCTTCCCATTCGTCATTTGACCTTCGGAATCAAACCTAACGCGTGATACAGCTAGTTCTTATGTTTGTTCTTTTTGGTGGTCAGTATCAAATCCATGTTTCCACGAGGGTTGATTAATATAAATCATTCAGAGGCTACGAATATAATGCATGCAATGAAGACACATTTATATCAAAATATAACATTTTCTTTAAAAAAAGTAAACGTAGCTAATAAAAACTTACTACATTGGATTTGAATAGAGTAGATGAGGTCCAGCGTCCAAAACGCCAAAACAACAGTTAGTACTCATCGGCATGTGCTTTAAAAAGACCCCACATCACCTAATGAGTCCAAAATATTTGCGATTTTTATTGATTAGTCAAATGTGTATAGAAGAAGTGGTACTAAAAGCAAATAAAAATATAATTTTATGGAAAAGATAAAGGAAAAGTAAAGCCTAGTTTCTCCATACATAAATTAAAAGAACTTCAAGTGTATCTTTTATAACCTATGCTATTAATCTGTGTCATTCTGTATCTCCATGTCTAACTTTTAATATATATTTCATGTAAATACTAGAAGTTGAGCTTTTCTCTTTATTAAAAAGAGTCTTACTACATGCAATAATTAACTAATCCCACATAACAATTGTTTTTTGTTTGTTTAAACTACATTACAAATTTGCATAACGAGTTCCAAAGTCTCTTTTAACAGCAGTGAATTCAAACAATCAGAATGAAACTGATAAGCATGAAAGAGGTTGAAAATAAAACAGACTGACAAATAAAATTAAGCTGACAACAATGTTCGTCACGAGGTTGGTTTTCTGTATATAAAAGACGAAAGAAACAGAGAAAGTTAATTTATCTAGAAAAAACAAGGGTCTAAAATATCTCTGAAAATGATTGATCAAAATATCTTAAGACAATTTTATTTTTATCTCATCTTTTCTTTTAGTTTTCTGAATAGCTTTTGTGCGTGTTTTTTTTTGGATCAATGCTTTTGTGCGTGTTTTATTTGTTTTCTTTGGTCGGAGAAATATCACTTTCTGAGGTTGCCATGGACCGACCTCCGACGTACTTAAAAAAAAAAAGCTAAGTGTGTGTAACCGTAGGTTTACATGTGTATATATATCTATAATCTACGCTTAGTATGGCTATTATTTTAATCAAACACAGTCAAAAGTTATGCTTAGTTTAAAAATGCACGATGTGAATTAATAACAATGGCATTACTATTGATAGTATTTCTCTATCCTTCATGGTGTGTATAAAACTATTGTGGATTTGTTTGAAGAAAACCACTTTACTATTATGATACTATCTCACTGAAGTGGTGCACATGCGCCACATGCACTAGCAAATTAAGTCAAGTTTTATTTCTAACACAAAACCTCTAAGATATTTCAACTAGCTAATTAAGAAGTAGTTTACTAATAGTTTATCTAATTTCAGACTTGTGTTGGTGGTTGAAAGCTGGCCTAAGAGAGCTCTATTCACAGCAAAGAGTGAAATATAATCGACATAATTGTTCTTCCCTTTTTTTCTCTGTCTCATGTATACATATCAATAACATATATTTGTATGTTGTGTGATTGAATTTTCTATGACCATTCCATGAAAAACATATCGAAAACCCTCTAAGTTTTATGTATAAATATGTATATTTTTATTTATGTATAAATATCTTCGACGAGAAAAGTTACCAAATCAATTTTTCAGTAGTTTCCATCATAAAACTAGAATCAAATTAATTTATTATTGTTTTTTCTTAATAAACTTTCAAAAAGTTTTGGGTTGATACTACGAGAAAATCATATCGCCAACCAATTTATGTTGACAATCCAACAGTCTATAAGAAACATTTCGTATGTGGTGTATTAGTATATACGAAAGATCTAGATCGCATAATTTACCATTATAGGAGTTTTTAACTATTGTTTGAATTTCAGTAGCTTCTTTGTTTGCGTAAGTGATGTTGTTTAAACAAGTCCATCTTGGTGACAAAGACCACTTTCTTGCTTGTGACTGGATCCAAAACCCTCTCTAGTCAACAATCATTAAAATCATTGATCACAAATCATTATTGTGATCCCGAAAATTTGATGTTAATATCAGTGTCTACATAAACTATTGTAATGTAATTAGTCTACAAGGAAATAAAATATGCTATATGAACTTATGAAAATACATTAGATGATATCTACGAAATTACGAATAAAAGTAAATCTAATTATTGAAAAAATTAATACAGCTAAGTATTGTAGTTAAGGAGCTTTAAATATTCGTATTGTATGTTAATCAATCGTATTTCAGAAGATGAATACAGCTAAGTACAGTGACAAAGCGAGGCTGTACTTGGTTCTGCTAAAGTGAAAGAAGCTGCCTTCAAGCTTCTTCTTTCTCTTAACTCTGTACCAGAAGAAAAAGTACAAACTTTATAATTAAATTTTTTCAAAACAAATGAATACTACTCCATCCGGTTTCTAATATAAGTAATTTTAGAATTGTGCACATGTATTAAGAAATTATTAATTTTTTATATTTTCTAAACAAAAACATCATTAATTATTTACTTGACCACAAATCAACCAATAATAAAATAAAAAATATATTATCATTGGCCATATAAAATTAAGTGTTAATAAATTTTACATAGAAAACTAAAAACTTGATATAGTTTAAAACATACAAATTTTTCTAAAACAACTTGTATTAGAAAAATGAAAAGAGTAATAATTAAGAAAATAGCAAAATAATGACAATTAAAAAAGATTATTTGCAAAATCAAAATGAAAGATATCCTTGCTTCTTGTGCCACCACCGCTCTCTTTTACAGACAGAGAAAATAAGAAACCCTGAAACAGAGATATTAAACAAGACACAAGTGTTCAGTGTGTTTTTAATTACTCTCTCCCTCTCTCTATCTCTCTCTCTGTCTCTGTCCTTGATCAACAACAACCGCGTTTATTACACAACCTACCCCTCTTCTTATAATCTCTTACTACCCTCTTCCCTTCACAAAGGAGAAATAAGAGTTTCAGACAGAAACTCTCTCTCTCTCTCTCTCTCACAATAGTTTTGTCTGTGAAAACCCACAAATCTAACAGAAGTTATGAATAAACAAGATGTTATGAAGCTTCAGGTACACGTCTCCTTCTATTCTTTTCTTTCCCTTCAAGATTGTGTCTGTGTGTGCTTATTCTGTTTACTGTGGTTTTTTTTTTGGCAGACTTGTGTTCTGAAAGTGAACGTACACTGTGAAGGCTGTAAGCATAAAGTGAAGAAACAGTTGCAGAAAATCGAAGGTTTGTGCTCTTTCTTCTCTGAAAACAAATAGATCTATGATTATTGGGTTCCCCTTGTTACTCTCCTCTCTCACATGAAAATTTTACTCTGTTTTCTAAAACATAGAGTCCAAAGTTTTGAGCTTTATCTCCTGGTGGTACTCTGTTTCTCTATGTTACTTTTTAAAATTCAATTTATTGAGTCCAAAGTTTTAAGATTTATCTTCTGATGGTACTCTGTTTCCATGTTACTTTATAAAGTTCGAAGTTTTGAGATTTTATCTTCTGGTGGTACTCTGTTTCTATGTTACTTTTATAAAGTTCAAAGCTTTGAGATTTTAAGCATTGGGGAAGAATCTGACATGGTTTTGGTTTTTGAATTTCAGGAGTGTACTCTGTAAAAGCAGATGTGGAACAGGGGAAAGTCACTGTCACAGGGAACGTTGACCCTGCTCTTCTTGTTAAGAAGCTGAGCAAGTCAGGGAAACATGCCGAGATTATAGGCGGTGGTGGCGGCGGAGGAGGAGGAAAAGGGTTTCCTAATCTGAATGGGCAGTTTGGTAATCTCAGTATGAGTGGAAACGGTAAGGGCAAAGGTGGAAAAGAGAGCAACCAAGTAAAGGGGAAAGGTAACGGTGGTGGTGGTGGTCAGAATCAAGGGCATGGAGGTCAACCAATGCAGTTGACTCCTCAGCAGATTCAACAGATGATGATGATGAAGGCTGCTCAAGGTGGTAGTGGTGGTGGTGGGAAGGATATGAAGATGATGATGCCTCCTGTGGCGTCTAAGGACCAGAAGAAGTCTGTTAAGTTTGCTGAAGAAGATGATGAGTTCAGTGATGATTATGATGATGAGTTCAGTGAAGATGATTATGATGACGATGAGTTCGATGATGAGGATGGTGAAATGGGAGGTCATGGTCATGGAGCAGGAGGAGGTAATCATCACATGCCTCCAAATAAGACGATGATGATGCCTAACAAGATGCCACAGATGGGTCAGCATGGTGGTGGGCCTAAGGGCCCTAATGAGATTATGATGATGATGAATGGGTTCAAACCCGGTGGTGGTGGTGGTGGTGGAGGAGCGGGGAAGAAAGGCGGCGGAGGAGGTGGTGGGTTTGAGATTCCGGTGCAAATGAAGGGAATGGGTGAGGGTAAAAAAGGAGGTGAGAAGGGTAAGAAAGAAGGCAAAGATAAAAAAGGAGGTGGGGGCAAAACGGGGAAAACAGATGCCAAAAGTGGTGGTGGCCTCTTAGGGTTTTTCAAAAATGTTAAAAGTGGAAAAGGAGATGAGAAGAAGGGAGGTGGTAAGAAAGAAGGTGGTGGTGGGGGTGATAAGGTAAAATCTTCTGGTGGTGGAGTTCACCATTATGATAGTGGGCCTAAAAAGGGAGGAGGTAAATCGAAAGGAGGAGCCCATGGGGCCCATGATATTGATGATCTCATCAAACACAACAAAGCAGGCGGAGGAGGTAACAAGGGTAATCATAGTGCCAAGGGGATGATGGGTGGCCCCATGGGTCAAGGTGCTCCGATGGGTATGATGGGACAAGGTGGTCCAATGGGTCAAGGGGGTCCTATGAGCATGATGGGCCAAGGTGGTCCAATGGGCATGATGGGACAAGGTGGTCCAATGGGACACCAAGGCGGCTCCTACCCGGCGGTACAAGGCTTGCCGATGAGTGGAGGAGGATATTATCCACCACCACCTCAGGCAAATCATCAAATGAACCAACAACAGTACATGCAAATGATGATGCACCAGCAGCAACAACAACAACAAGCTGCTGCAGCTCATGGAGGATATGGTGGTGGTCACGGTGGAGACATGTACCATCAGATGATGTATGCTCGGCCATATCCAGCAGTGAACTATGCTCATCCACCGCCAATGCCGCCTCCACACTCAGGTCCTTATAGTGATATGTTCAGCGATGAGAATCCAGCTGGTTGTAGTATCATGTGATCTTTGGTTTATTGTTAATTAGACAAACCTGATATGAATATGTTTTATCTTAGGAGTCTTGTGTTATTTTCTTCTTTGGAGCTGTCGTTTTCTTTTCTAACTCTGCCTAGGATATGAATAATTTCTTTTTGGTGGCATGATGTTTATAATATCTCGAGTTTGGAAAAAGATGGTTACAAAGTAAGATATTTATTTAGCTTTGTATTTCTCTGTGAAAATGATGGATTGTGCAGCTCCCTTCTCTATAGTAGTAGGTACGAGAGCATTATTATTATGATAATCAATCTTGTTATATAGTGTTGATTATGTTGACCCGTAAAGATCCGATATGAGTTGTGCAGCTCCCTTCTCTACTAATTTTCATAACAACCCCTATAAATTTGACCCGTAAAGATCCGATATGAGTTGATTATGTTGTTTTTGAAAAAGGTGTAGATGATAAAACCGTTGAGGATTAGCCATTGTTTCGGTCATATAGAAATATTTTTCCAAAGGTCAAACTAGTGAATGAAGAGATCAGCTATTGGTTTCGTGATTCACCCAAAGTAAACTCTTGAACTCGAGTTTTTAGTTCCAGTTTCTTCAACTTGGATAACTTCTCCCCTGTCTCTATTAATCGACTCTGAAATGCTTGCTCTCTGGATCTTCAACTGCAGCTTCTCCTTTTTTTTTTTTCCTCTAGCTCAGAAATTATGTGAAGTGAGGTTTCAAGTTCATGTCTTAGTTGGTTTTCTCGTGCATCAAGTTTTCTAATCCCTGGCTACTCTGTACATAATAAATATTTAAATTTGTATATATGATTTTTTTTTTGTCAGCCATTTGTATATATGATTTAGTTGAATATTTTTAGAGTGATTGAACTTGAAGTTCTAGACTCTGAGACATCTTTTAATTTATACATAAAATGCTTTGATTTGATGAAAATTACTTATGTCATTTTTAGTTTTATTATATTTAAAGATGTTGAAATTTTAGATTTTAAAATTTCTAATAAAACTTATAATTTTATTTTTAAATGTCAAATGTGTTCAGTCTTTGAACACATTAAAATAATTTTTAATATAAGTTTTATTTACAGTTATACTATATTCTAATCAATATATGTTTAAAGTGGATTTTCAGTGTTTAATATTTCTTAAGGTTGTGATTTTTATTGTGGAAAACATGTCTGAATTTTTCAGAAGCAAAATACAAAATACTTAGAACTGCACTATGATTTATATGAATAAGCTAGAAGTAAGTTTTCAGAATGGCAGCCGGATATTTTTTAGATTCTAATCCTAAAAAGTTATGAAAATCTCAATATTGTATGGGTTTAAATCTTAAAATAGTAAGTTCGCTTAAACTTTTTCTTTGGTTCAAATCTTGCTAATAAATTGTAAAAAAGAGTAAATGTTTCAAACATTATATTTTCTTAATTTTGAAAGTAGACAATTTATATTATTTCCATTTTGATCAAAGGCAAATTTCCATTTAATAAAAAGATGATACGATAAAATAATGTCTTATAATGTCCATATATTTTTTATCATTTATAAAAAAATTTAAAACACTTATAAAATTATCTGTCATCGCTTACAAAATTATTTTATCATAATGTTAAATTATTTATAAGAGTTTATAAAACATTTATAAAAATATAAATCCTCCTATATATTAAACGAGAAGTCACCTAAGTGACTTTTTCTTACATGTCGATCGTTTGTGAAGTCTTAAGAAACTTGTTATAATTTGCTTGGTCCATAATTTTAATTTAATTTATTTTGTTTTTTATTTAAAATAAAAAAAAACCAAGAATTCAATTAATATCACTTGCCAAATAATCTGAATTATATTACAATAATAACTTATGGTAACTAATTGTTGAAATTATATAAAGAATTATAACGGTTGATCAATCATTTTTTATATTATAAACTACAAAATATAATGAACGAAACTTTTTATAATTTTTAATTATTTTAATTAGATATAATACAAAAGGTAAGTATAAAGCTAATTATTATCACTTGTCAAATAACTTAAATGATATTACAAATAGTAATATATGGTAGCTAATTTTCAAAACTATAGAAAGTGTAATAATGTTTGATCAATTCTTTTTATATTTATATACTACATATAATAATGAATAAAAAAAATTTATAGAAATCAATCTAATGATTTCATATAAAATATAATTGTATCTATGATAATTATTAATCTCTTATAATATCCATATATGCTTTATAAACAATTAAGCTTTGAAGATTGGACGATATTGAACGGAACATGTGAGAATTTTGATTAAATTTTTTTGTATTTAAGTCAAATAATAAAGTGAATAAGGGAATGTTATGATCAAAAAGAATTATAAAATAGATTTTTGGTTCATTGATTGTATGGTTTGTATTACTATTTAGAGAGAGAAATAAATATTTGGCAAAAAATATGTAAAATATTAGAAAAATATCATCAAAATTTAATAAAAAGAACAAAATAATAACAAAAAATAAGAAGAGGCCGAATAAAATGCATAATATATGTTGGAGAAGTTAATATGATAATTACATATATAATTTCACAAATATTTGTTTTTACTAAATATTCATCACTTATTTTTACATCAATCATGAAGTTCAAGGTGAGTACCGATGAGTACATTTCTACACCCTTGCCTGAGGGTGCCAAAATTGACAAATTCTAAAATGGTGAGGTATCACGGTAATGTGGGTTTGGTGATTAACTCGGCCACCGAGTTGAAAGAAATCCAGGAACCATTTTTTTGAAAGATATTCCAGAGCATGGCGACCAAGAAAAAAATTGTTATTAGTTCTTACAAACTTCCAGATCGACATAGTGAATTTTATCATGCTCATACTACTCGAATAATTGGGTACTGCAGACGGATTGGCCTGCATTTATCATCTTGGGTACATCTATATAATTAACCCCACGCATTAGACAAATCCGGATACTTTCTCCTGATTCTTTGCAGAATTATACATTTTTATCAGGTATTTAACACTCATTAATTCAATGAGTTCTGGTGTGCTCAGAGCCAGCTGCGTAGGGATGACATACTAGAACCTAACCATGTCTCCATATCTTAATAATTATAACTTTTGTTTTATATAGATATTATACCAAAATTTGAACTTTAATCAAATTAGATTAAGAAGCCTAAAATAGTTTTTATATGTTTATTTTTTATTACAGTTAACAAAATATCTTTCCTACTTTCAGAACAAACTTTAGTAATATTGAAAATATAAAATCTAATGGTTTTAGAAAAATATTATAGACTAAACCGACTTTGAGTGTGCTAATCAAAATAGTAGCATACATTACCAAACAAGTGGTTACTTTATATACATATATACACTAAAATGACTGTAGATGTTGTTCATATGGATGTAGATCACCCAGTTTGGTTTACAGAGTCAATATGAGTCTGTAAAAGTCGATGACAAAAAAAAAAATATATTTTCATTTTATTTTCTTACAAATTTAAATCTTGATTTTTTATATGTTCCCAATTTGATAGAAGTTTAACGATCATTTTATTTTCTTACAAATATTATAGTTAATATATCATTTATAAATAACATGCTAATTCATAATTGTTCATTTTCATATTTTTTATTTAAAAAATTTGTTTGCTATATCTTCATACTCTGAAAATGACATCTCGATACTCACAGACTCTCAGATCCTCGTTAATACAATTAACAAGAAAGAGATGAAGCTCGAGATCTATGGAGCATTAAGTGTTATCTACCTTCTCTCGCTTTCATTTAAGTCTATTTCGTTTTCTTTCATTCCATGATCGGCAAATGTTCGGGCCGATTCAGTGGCTAAACAAGTCCTTTGGGCCCTAAACTCTGTTTAAGTCTTTCTAATGAATTTCAGTTTGAACAAAAAAAAAATCATACTCTGAATAGTGAGTGATGTTTTGTATTTTACTTTTAGGTCGGTCAAAATCACCGATCAATGTGGGATTTGGGAGAGACATCGTTACAGGAGCATACAAAGTCGTTCTGATGTATTTATATGACCGCATTGCTACTAAAACTCTTATCAAGACCCACTTCTTTAATCTGGACAACGGCGAACGGACATGCATTTATTTTCCCTATGTTTACAATCAATTTAACATTGATAAAATATCCACATGTGCAAATGGATCTCTTTATTGGAACAAACCAACAATTGCAGCATTGGATCTTCACACAGAACTGTTTTATGAGGTATTGCCACCAAGCTGGTACACCTCCGTCAAGCATTTGTGGAGTCTAAATGATCGCTTATGTATAAATAATGTGAGACAATATTCGAATATAGACATATGGGTGTTGCAGCAAGACGGTTCGTGGGAGAAGTTTTTTTCAGGTTCTGTTTTTCGTATGGATTGTTTTGACAAAACTTATTGGAAGTATTTTGTTCGTGTTTCTTACGGGCCCCTCTGGACTACCGCATTATGTACGGAGGATTTGGTTGCTTTAGCTGCGGGATCAATGCTTTAAAATATATGATTCTTATATTCCAACGGAAACATAATATATATGCACCAAATTTTAGCTAAAAAATCATAATATATATATTATTTTTTGGGTTTTTAATGATTTAAACTCTCAACTATTTTTAGATCGGATAGAAAATCTCTAACTAATTTTTTATGTTTTTAAACCCTCGACTATTAAACCGTTAATGTCGTTAACCCTTTGTTAACAAAGTCATCTTTTCTTAACAGAGATCCGTTAAATTGAAACGAAGTGTTTCATATAATCACGGAAACAACAAGA
This sequence comes from Brassica oleracea var. oleracea, assembly GCF_000695525.1. Classification (NCBI taxonomy): domain Eukaryota; kingdom Viridiplantae; phylum Streptophyta; class Magnoliopsida; order Brassicales; family Brassicaceae; genus Brassica; species Brassica oleracea. The sequence goes on along the minus strand of NC_027748.1, from coordinate 42,428,718 downwards.
GATGCTTACAATAAACTTATATTTTAGTGATTTAAATCTTCAACTATTTTTAAATCGGATGGAAAATCTCCGACTAAAACTTTATATTTTTAAACCCTCAACTATTAAATCTTTAAAGGCTTTAACCCTCCGTAAACAAAGTTTTTTTTTTGAACAGTAACCCGTTAAATTGAAACACAGTGTTTCATTTAATCACAGAAAATGACACGAGATGCTTAAAACTCCTTTTATCAATGGGCATGGACAATCACAATTCATCCCCAAATAAAAAAAAAATAGGGTTCTTCTTCATTTTCAAGGACCATCAAAAGTGAAATAAGTAAAAAAACTCAGTTATTTCTATTCTTAATTTAAAAAAACTCAGTTATTTCTAATCTTAATTTTACTCTCCTATTCATTTATTTATCAAAAAAGTGAATTTTGGATTGTTAATTAACCTAGGTTATCCACCTCTTCACACTTAAAATTTTACCTAGAATTCACCTTTTGATAAATTCTAGGTAAAATTTCGAGTGTGAAGAGATGGATAACCTAGGTTACTTAACATTCTAAGATTCACATTTTTGATAGATAAATGAACATGAGAAAAAAATTAGGGTTAGAAACAATAAAGTTTTTATTTATTTACCTCACTTCGAAGGTTCATAAAAAGGAAGAAGAACACTATTTTTGTCATAAATGAATCGTGATTGTCGCTGCCCATTAATAAATGCGGTTTTAAGCATCTCGTGTCGTTTCTGTGATTAAATAAAACGTTGCGTTTCAGTTTAAGCTCAGAAAAAACGACTTTGTTTAGAGAGGTTAAAAAATATAAAATTTTAGTAGAGAATTTTTCATCCGATTTAAAAATAGTTAGAAGTTTAAATCACTAAAATATATGTCTATTGTAAGCATTTTGTGTCATTTTTGTGATTATATGAAACATCGCGTTTTAATTTAATAGATCTCCGTTTAGAAAGAAATGATTTTGTTAACGGAAGATTAACGTCATTAACAGTTTAATAATTGAAAGTTTAAAAACATAAAATTTTAATTAGAAATTTTCCATCCGATCTAAAAATAATTGAGGATTTAAATCACTAAAACCTCCTTTTTCCTTCTATTAATGAGTGTCTTACTAGTTTATGGATTTATTGTTTGTTAGAGTCTAAATAAATGGACATGTTTGATTTCTATGTAAACAAATGCGAGTTTCTTAATACAGTACAAAAAATTAGTAAATCTGAGAGAACGTTTATGGATGAATCTATAGATATTATCAAAAAACACATTACCTTTAGTTTATAAGAATAATCATACTGTGACTGTGAACAGATAGAGCTTCAGCACAACCGCAAGCCCCAGCTGCAAAAGAAAGATGCTTGCGATTATCAGGATCGATCTATCCCCAGCGGAATTGATATGCGCTTTGAGGTTCAAAGCCACAAATGTTGCAGACATGAACCCTGCTACACCCGCAATGACCCATCTGAAGATCTCCACTGGCACCACAGAGAGGCACTGCAGAGACAGACACTGTCAAAGTCTCATTCATCATAACCAGATGTTTCAATATGAATCACATTCTTAGTGTACCAGTGCAGGGATGAAGATGAACAGGGAATAGCCGTAGAGACAGAAGAGTTGCACCAGCCCCGAAGGTGCAGAGAAGTACTTGAGAACCACATATAACGCGAGAGGAACCAGCGTGACATAGCCATAGAAAACACCAGCGGACCAAGTCACCAGATTGATATCGTAGTTCCACTCTTGTTTCTTCCATTTATGCGCTACGTACGTGACAAACGTGCCGATAGACGCCGCCACGAATATCAAAGTCGTGCATATCCAAAACGGACCATACCTAACAAAACACAAAATCAATCCACAAAAAGAAAAAAGAAAAAGACTGTACAACTCTTACAAGTCAGGCTTATCAGCAGTCTTCTCTGTAAACGTTCCGCGGAACGGGAAGAGAGACTCCTTGAGTCTGTCCACAACATCCGAAGTGTCGACATCGAAGAACGGCTTGTAAGCACCAACAGTGAACTTATGGAGCCATCCACCAGACTGAGGTTCATCTGAACTACTACCAGGTCCAGAAAATGTATCTGCACCAAGTGTTCAAAGCTCGATCATACTTAATTGAACTAGCAAGGGCCAATCAACATGAACCAGAGGATGAAATGAACACATTCCACATCTTATAACTTTATATATAGAATAAAAACTCCATACCATCAGCATCTCGAGGAGGATTACTCCCACCAGAGATCTTGCCCTGAGTAGCAGATGGAGGAAAGGTTTGAAGATTTGATTCTGCAACACAAACAATGCATCATTCGATCAAAAGCTTAACCATATATCATATACATTAAGATTCCAGCTAAACACTAGATTCTTTCAAGAATCCATAACAAATTGCTTTCTTCTTTAGGCTAAATTCCAAATCAATTCGTTCAAACCTAACCGCAACTACAATCAAAATCGAATGTTTCACCTGCGAATTTGACGGTGGTGTGGCCTGGATCTGGAACGGACTACGATCAACACAAACTAGATCAGATCGGAGGAAGTACACAAGTAGATAGTCGGAGGAATGAACTTACAGGTACAGATCCAGAGACTTTCTGGCTGTCGATAGTCGTGTAGTTCCCGCCGGTCATCATCTTGATCTCCTCCTCCTCCTTGTCGATCTCACGTTCGTCGTCTCTCAGGAATCGAGAAGGAACTCGCCTTTGTAACAGAGGGTAACCTTCTTTCTCATTTAGAAGGTTTCGTGCCACTTGATGTTTATATATGCCTTTTCTCGAATTTAATATATAAAAAAAAAAACAGAAATTATCATATTTATCTGGTTAACAGAAATGTTTTAATTAGATGATTATGATTATTTGGTAATTGATTTAGAAAATTATTTTTTGGTAACAAATTTAATTGCGTTAAGTGGAAAGTATATAATAAGATCTCACGCGTTTTCTAATTAATTGTTATATAGTCAAAAAATGTAATGAAAATAGCATGATGCATGGTTAAACTGTAATAATGGTTGTGACATTAATGTTATGTTCTATTCAACACGAATGCTTGAATTGTTTAAATGTTAACAAGGAAAGGATTTTCTATTCAACAATAGGGTATTCAAATTAATGCAAGTAATTAAAAGCTTTGAACACCCAAAAAGGTAACAAGATAACAGAAAGAAGAAGACCAATTGTATCCATGTCAAGATATTCAATCTCATCCGTTGATCCTCTCACACAAACGCAAATATCACACTAAGACGTGACACTTGGCTTAAGTTACTGGATATGCTACTTGGAATCGACCAGTAATATAAATAGAGATGAAAATGCTACTTTGAATTCTCATCTTTCATAAGCTTAGTTACCATATATCTCGCCTTTATTTGCATTTTGACCTTCAAGGTAAAATCACTCTTACTGCTTTTGAGCCTCTAAAAAGTGTTTTGATGTTTGTTTGCAAAATCAGATGATGAGTGCTTTTGGTTCTGAAAGTGTGCATATCTTTATGATGGATCATCTAGTCTATCTCTGTTTCAGTAATTTCATCTTGTGGGTTGTGAAAAACTCTTGTCCTTTTCAACATACAATGCCCTTAAGACTTGATTCTTAAACCTCTAAGGCCATAGATCTTCTCAGATGTCATCTTACAAGACATGTACATGTTTATCCTTAAAATTATTTTGATGTTTGTTTGCAGCATAAGATGATGAGTGGTTTTGGTTTGGGAGACTCAAATGGCTCGACAAAACCTGTACGAATCGTTGTGGTTGGTGAGAAAGAAACTAGGAAAACAAGTTTGATCATGGCTGCAGTAACTGATCATTACTATCCTGAACCTAACATCCCTCCTCTGTTACCTTATACAAAACTACCTTCTGAATATTGCTCTGAAGATGTTCCGGTTACCCTTATCGACACTTCTTCAAGGTAAATGTTTATTATGATTTGTGCATATATTGACATCATTAAGGGATGTATATAATATAATATTCTGTGGATAGGTTTATATTTAAATATAATGGTTTTTATTCTATTGATCTCTTTGTTAATAACATTTGCAGACCAGAAGACAAGAGAGATGTAATTAGGGAAGTCAAGGAAGCAGATGCAATAGTTTTGACGTTTGCAATAGATAGACAAGAGACTTTGGACCGTTTAAGTGAATATTGGCTTCCTCTGTTCCGACAACTAGAGGTTTAGTTTCATTCTTTTTTATGTCTTCATCAATCAATTTTGTAACTTTTCTTATTAAATGTTTGTCTTCTAACCTTTATATTACATAGGTGAGAGTCCCTATCGTAGTAGCATGTTATAGTGTTATCAAAAACGAACATAATCCGGTCAACATTGAAGAAATAACATTACCTATAAGGCAACAATGTCAAGAGATAGAGATATGCATTGAGTGGTCTGCTCCGTGGCTATCTGATATCAGTTGGCTTGTGAGTGAGATCTTAACACTTTAAAGCATTTCAACCTTTCACTATATTTCATGTCTGAAAACGACCAAACTGGTTTTTGTGCAGGCTCAAGCGGTTTTTGTGCAAGCGCAAATATCGGCTATGTACCCAATAGGACCACTGTATGATCAAGTAACCAATTCACTGAAGCCTCGCTGTGTTGCTGCCTTAAAACGTATATTTGAACTCTATGCGCGTAACAATGATTACATTCTCAGTGATGACGGGTTAAGCGATATGAATGTTCGTAGCTTCGGTATACCATTGATGCCTTCTCGTAGTAGAGAATTAATAAAATCTGTTCAAGAACTGTGTCCACTAGGAGTCAAAGGAAACGGACTCACAATAGATGGCTTCTTGGTTCTAATCACAAATCTTATCAAAGATAGAAAACTCAGAACGTTATGGACTATTCTTAGGACATTAGGATATAACAATGATTTAAGACTTGTACATGAGATGATTCCTTATTCATCATTCAAACGCATGCCTGATCAGGTAAACATCTTCAGAAATATAACACTCTATTGTGATGATTTGCTGATGTTCTGATTTGGTTTTTGTGCAGAGTGTTGAGCTGACAGATGAAGCTATTGGATCCTTAAAGAGAGCCTATCACCGTTTCGATAACTTGGGACCTCAAATGATGGAATCTCTCTTTGAAACTGCACCTGAAAGGTAACTTTTTCACTTTCAAAAAGAGCGCAAATGTTGAATATAATGTAGTCCTTGTAGCTACTTATGTGTAACTCCATTGATTTGATTCATTAATAACAGTCCTTGGAATGGAGCTCCTTATATGGATGCTACAGAGAAAACTAGCAATGGAGGATTATCACTTGAAGCTTTCCTCTCACTGGTAATCAAGAACGGTTTCAAGAAGATCCCATATCAAATGTTTACAATTTGACCTAAATCTTTAAAACTATTTCTATCTTTGCAGTGGTCATTGATGACACTACTAGATCCAGCTAGGAGTCTTGAATATTTCATTTGCATTTGTCACCCTGATGATCCATCTTCAGCAGTTCATGTTACTAGGAGGAGAGAGCTAGACCGCAAGGAGCAAATCTCTGTAAGAAAAGTTGTTCAGTGTTTTGTCTTTGGACCTAAGAATGCTGGAAAGTCTGCACTGCTCAATGGATTTATTGGAAGGTTTGTTTGTTTTAAAACTCAGGTCAAGAAAATTGATTTTACATAACATAAAATTTATGTCTGATTGTATATGATCTTAGGCCATATGATGATGACAATAGAGATGGATTAGGTGAGGAGCGTTATGCTGTTAATATGGTTGGGAACTCTGGTGTAACTGGAGGTACAAAGAAAACCCTGGTGATGAAGGAGATTCAATATCAAGAAGATGGATTCCTATTATCAGATGAAGCATTGGCTTCTTGTGATGTAGCAGTCTTTGTTTATGATTCTTCTGATGAGTCTTCTTGGAAGAGAGCCATTGATATGGTTTCTGAGGTTGCAACAATTAGTGAAGACGCAGGGTTTGTGTTTCCTTGTCTAATGGTTGCAGCTAAAATGGATCTTGGTTCATTCCCAATGGCAATTCAAGAATCCACTAGGGTAAGTACTGATCTTTCTTATTGATTAATAATCATCAAAAGATTATGTAATAATGTTTTCATGTAAATGAGATCTTGCAGGCTACACAAGATATAGGGATTGAAGCTCCAATACCAATCAGTTCCAAACTTGGAAATTTCGATAACTTGTTTCACAAGATACTAACAGCGGCTGAGCATCCTCATTTGTGTATTCCAAAGATAGAGTCAAAGAGGAAAGGGTCCTCAAGCTAATCAATTCTTGGATTCCAGAATGTTGGGTCAAATGCTTCTGTATTTCATCATAATATGATGTATGGATTCATAGTTGGACAGCTGCTAAAGAAAGATTCAAAACTGTATTGGAGAGATTGTGTGTTTAAGTTATTTGTTCATGGATGCCTTGTTTAAGAATTAAAGGATTGTTTTCTATAAATTTCATTTTGTTTACTCTCAATAATTACCAGTAGAAGTCAGAATTAAAGAACAAAGTGAAGGAAAGATCTAAGACGTAACTACACAACTTTGTACCACAAAAAAAAAAAAAGAATTGTATAAAAAGACCAAAACCTAACTCTAAAGTTTCACAACTTCACTCACTTGAACAAGAAACAGAACTAGAGCCATAGCTAATAGCCTCCAAACTAGAATGAGTCATATTAGTCATCCATCTCCTTGGAACTCCCTTTGATCCTCCAGCAAGATTATATGCATATGATCTCCACTCGTTCTCACCATCTTCACAAGCACTAGTAAACCCTAACCTTCTCATCTTCTGAGTCCTCTCAAGAACAATGAGACTAGAGAAAGTCGAAAAGCTATTACCAACAAACACATCAGCTCTTAAACACACCTCGTAATCTATAGCAGACTGTATCAAATAAGAATATTTCCCATAAACCTCCTCTTTAACCCCAAGCTTCTTCTTCTCAAAAGGTACTAAACCGTCTCTCCAACCGGTTAAGACCGATGATTCTTCATCTAAGAGACTATCAGCTACTGCTAGGTAAAGAACTGTTGGAGTCTTTAAACCAGATATGTTCCCTACTCTCTCCATAATCTCTCTTTTACTACTACAAATCTCTGAAACCTTTAGCCTTTGCTCTAGCTTCTTACAATGTATCATCCAATCTATCTCTATCCTCATGTGAACCGCAACAAAAGGGACAAGACCCGTCATGATTCTATTATCTCCCCCTCCTTGTCTGATTCTCTTCACCACTTTATCTGCTTCTCTCGAGATCTCATCAACCACAACCATACACTCAAAGACCTTAGCATAGTCCTTAACAGGCCAGTGATCATGCCACAAGAACGGGTTCTTCCCTACAACACGGACCACTTCAAACTCATTAGTTGCGAACTGTTTCAGCTGTTCCAAGTCTCTCTCCACCGTCCATCTTCTTCCGCTACCTTTCTCTAGGTCAAACGAATGTGTTCTGTTTCTAACGTCGGAGAACCGAGCGAGCCGCACGAATCCGTTGCACAGAGAGTTGAATCTTTCGAACTGGAAGACTTTATCGAAGGGGATGGGACGGAGCTTGTCTACTTCCTTGTAGAACAAGGAAGCGCTTAGGCTAGGCATGAGAAGCGTTCTGTTCATTGTTCTTGCGGTCAAGCAAGCTCTCGCGAAAGCTATCTTCTGGTTGTTCAGTCCCCATACGATCTGAGGAACCTCGAGGAACTTGTGGGCTGTTGAGGAGGAATCTGACATGTAACGGGCTCGAAACAAGAAGCTACTGTTTCTGGTGGAGTAAGAGAGAAACAGAGCTCTGAAGAACAGAGCAATGCCAACGAGAACAAGGCATTTGCAAGTGATGGATTTTGAAAAGCGTCTTAGATTCTTGGAACTAAACGGAGAATTCATCTTCTTCTACAACATCAAAATCTTGGTCTGAGTCTACGACGTTAGAAACCTGCAAGAATCAAAAAAACAAAACAGAGCTTTAAAACAGAGTAAACAGAGCTTCATGCATTGCAGAGATAAGAACCCTAAAAGATTGAAACTTTATTCAAAATCTGGGTCGGTTCCAGAACATAACATATTAACATGCATGAATCGATTTTGAATCTCTTAATGATCTGGGATTAAATCAAAATCGCATCTTTTCTAGGTCTAAATAGGCTAATAATCAGAAGGAATAAAAACCCTAGACGAGAGGAAGAATTTTGACCTACCTTACTTTTAATTTCTGATTTTTGTTTTGCCAAATAATAACCACTGAATATTAAAACAAAATGATGATAAATCGCTCTAATCACGGATTAGGGAGAAAGCTTTGAAGCAACGCAAAGAGAGAATCCAAAAAGGCTAATTAGAAAAAGATGTCAGGTAAATAGAATCCAGCCAATCGTAGCCACTGACAAGAAGAATATGCAAACTGAGGTTTCAAGGGATGTTTTTTTTTTTTTTAAAAGAGATTGTATATTTGAAAATATTGAGATAGACGGGAGATGAGGAAGGTTCTTGAACAGAACAGAGCAGAATCACGGAGAAAAGTGCAAAAAGCGAAAGTTTTAAACGACAAAATCTTGTGAATATAGGTAAAATACTGAATTTAATATTTGAATAATATGGTTAGAGTTTGGTGGAATATATACTTTTCTAATGTCACGCCTTCTGTTTAAATTTACGAGCTTATAGTTAACGTCCTGAAACTATTCATTGTTTTCTAATGTGTCACGCCGTATTCAACGCATGATTTTCTAATACGGCATAACATTTATCCACCGTGTTCATATGCGTAATAGTCGGTAGTCCCCACCCGTAGCCGTCATAAACGCAAGAGCAATACCGTGGAAGAAGTTTCTTTAGGATAATAATAATTTTTGTAGTTATGCAAAGTGTTGTTAATTGCAATATAAATATATCCATTGTACAATAGTAGCATTTGCTAATGATCTTTGTATGTTTCTCCATCTTGTTTTTAGGGTTCTTCATCACTCATGATCTTTGGGTCAGGTTTGGCCCAACAATAAAATAAAAGGACAGGACTCAGACCAACATTTACTAGCCCAATTTTAATTTTTCATCACCATGTTTCTCAATGGATATCAAGAAAATACATATTTTGATTCCAATTTCTTCAAATAATCATGAGAAAATAAATTAGTTTAAAACGTAGTACAGAAGAAAAGAACATCTAAGCGCATCTTATGGGCTTTGTATATGTTAGATCGCTTGGCAACCACAAGTCATCTCTTCAAGGGCTGTTCTACGTTTTCTTGAACCACAAGGCACCGTTTGTCTCTGCAACATGAGACAGTGTTTCTCAAACATCTCCGCTGTAATATTTAATCTGAAATCAAGATCGAACAAGAACGTTCTCTCCAGCCTATTCATCTCTTCAGTGCTAACTCCTCCAATTTTCGCATAATAAGCATTATTATAACACCTAAACTCCATAAAAAAAAAGATAACAAGCTCGAATTATAAGCAAATAGACTAGGAAAATTTTAGGTCTAGTTAAGAAGATACTAACTTGCGATCCAAGAATTTTGCTGCGACTAAGAGACTGGTGATGAGAAGGCGATGAACGTTAAGTGATGTGAGACGAAGAGTCATACTTGTAGCCCCTGGTCTTTCTAGATACCTAATGATGTAAACAAAGGCTGCAACGAAGCAAGCAGGGCTACACCTAGCGTACCTGTGGACTCTCTCTGTGTAACGTTGGATGTTCATCGACGGTGCTCTTGAGCCATGGAACATAGTGATCTCTTCGTCCCTGTTGATCGCAAGGGAGATTCAAACATGAGAGATCGGATAGGATAGAGAAATCTCAATTATACATATTGACAAAACCGAACTTGTTGCGTCTTGTGTGGAATGGCTTTTCGTTCTTTTGAATCATCTTCGTAAGAAGCGAGGCGAGAAGGGTGATGACACGAGGAAGGGTGGAACCAGAAGGCTGATCATAGCCTTCTATAAGACCTAACAATTGAAAGAGAGATGAGTTTGTGGAGTTGCTAGAAGTTTCCATTTTTGTGTTGAAGCCGAACGGAGAAGGCTTTAAAAACCTCTTTGGTTGTTCTTGGCTTTGAGGTAGCACAGGGAAAGTGGAATGGGAGAAGCAAAGTTGAATGCTTTCTTTTAAAAGTTTTGCAACTTTTGATTCTTTGCTTTGAGGGAAAGTTACATGTGTATTATTGTGTATGTAGGTTTTTTTTTGTGGGACCCGTGATTGTTTTTGTTTTAGACGTTTAACCACAGCTTGGTCCATAGAACCATATGAATCCTAAAAATCAATTTGAAACATGGATATACGTACATAGGAGTAATGCTTGAGCCAAATATATGTTAAGGTTTGCTTTCTTATTTTCTCACTAGGAGACTGAATCTATCTGAACAAAATCATTTTGTTTGGGACATTTGAACTTGCAAGAAACTCCAAGAGGCATGTTTACACAATTAGAGACCTAAAGTTATTTAAAGAAGGAAGAACATACCAAATTGAAAATAAGGATGAAAGTATTAATCAAATTTCATCTTCATTGCTTTTATGTGTCATGAAAAAGGCAAGAGATAATTACAGTGGCGGATCTAGAAGTTTTTAGAGCCGGGGGCACATATACTAATTTGTGATATAACCAAATAAAAAGATGAAATTTGTTTTAGAGAGAAAAGGTAAAGAAATATAGGAAGAGAAAAGAGGAGAGAGAGTGTGATTTTGGTTAGATGATGAATTATGGTTTTTTGTTTGGTTATTTCACCTAATTTCCCTCCTACAAATATAATATGTTTACAATAAAAGATATTATATATTTAATTCACAATAATACATTTTAAAATAGTTTTATGAAATATATATACATTATCAACAAAATTCTACAAACTACTGGATTTATCCAATTTTTTTTTAAAAAAAAATATTTGTTTTCTTAAATATATACACAATATAATTTAAATTCTAAGGTGGCAAAATATTCAAATGTATTTATAATTTAAATTCTAAGGTGACAAAATATTCAAATGTATGTGATATCAATTTAGTTTCAGAAATAATTATTTTAGAAAGACCCGGTAAAAAAAAAAAGCTTGCTCAATCATGGACACATAAAAGGGTAAAAAAAGCGAACCAAATGAACTTTTAACGAACTTTTTGTACATTAGCCACTAAGCCACTAAGCCACCGAACAAGAATTGGTACATTTTAACGAACTTTTTTATAATTAGTCGGGGGCACGTGACCCCGTACCTCATAACGTGGGTCCGCCTCTGGAGATAAACCCGAGAAGTGATAACTTAAAAAAGCAAAATGAAGCAATTGCCTAATTGGTAGCCAAACTTTAGACAAAGTTGCATGGAAAGTTAGTTCAACATTTTTCCAACTTGTGATAGGATTATATTATTAAACTAGTTAAAATTAGTAATAAAGGACTTTAACATAGTGATTAAGCAATCACAATTATATTATTGCAAGCTTTTTTGTTCTTTTTTTCTAATACCACACACTTAATTGGTTTTATCATTTTATGTTTTCACTCGTCTATGTTTCACACACTAAAGATGTGCATGTATGAAATATTTAGAATAAAATAAAATAGTTGAAAATTTATTTTATGTCATCTCATTTACTCTGATTTCAGTCAATTAAATAAAAATTTGTTTCAGTTCATTTATTCTAAAAAGTGAGAAAAATAGTAAAAACAGAGTAAATCTTCTCTCAACCTTTTATGAAATGAAAAAGTTCACTCTAGATTTATTAATTTTCATACCTCATATTTCTACTTTATTTTCCCCACTTTACTCCCCTATGTAACCAATCACACTCTAAAACTCTTATTAGAGGTCTTCCTTCTTCAATACTTACTATTTAATCAACTGATAAAAGATATAAAAGTCTTCAATACTTGCTATTTGATCAACTGATAAAAGAAAAAAGTTTATTTGTACTAAAAAGGTATCTTATTTCATTTCAAAGTCTCTCTTATTAGATTCTCCCCATCGAGAACCTCTTAGGAACTATAACAGGACGCTGTTTCAAGCCGCTCACCATCATCCCCATCTCATCATGATCATCACACTTCCCAACACTTTTCCTGCTCTTCAGTGGAGACACCAGCCTCATCGCTAGTCTTGATGGAGAAAATGACCTCCTCAGCTTTGCTGCAGTTGATGTCTTCTTGCCCACTCTAGTCGGAGAAATCCAAGGCTTTGGTGACTTCTTGCCCACGTTACCACCATTTCTTGATGGAGATATAAATGCTTGAAGCGTGACTCTCTTTGGAGAAATAGATGACTTGCGAGCCACGTCACTTCCATTTCTCGTTGGAGTAAATGATCTTCTGAGCTTTGCAGCTGTAGATAGCTTTGGAGACTTGCCCAAGGTTACACTTCTTGTCGGAGAACCTCGAGGTGACTTGCGACCCAAGTTACTTCCGCTTCTGTTAGGAGAAACCGAGACTTTAGGTGGGCTCTTGATCTTAACCTGAAACTTGCGTGGCGTCTCTTTACTGTTCTTGCTTCTGGCTATGACAGGAGACATTGTTCTACTGAACTTAGCTTGTTGCGTAGAGGAACCGGAGATAAACAAAGGGTTAGGGAAAAGAACAGCCTTTTTAACCCAAGGTTTGTGCTTTGGTGAAACCCTATTCGCCGCATGCCTAAAACTATTCTCACCATTTTGAGCCTTCTTCTCTGCTTTTGTCTGTGGAGAGACAATCTTGAAGACAATTCTTGAACGAGCCTTATGTATAGAAGCAGGAGAAGTTGGTTCTGAACGTTTGTTCTGCTTCTCTTTCTTCCTTCTCGCTTTGATATTACTGTTGACAGTTTTAGGTTTCGGTTCCAGTGATTTCTGTTGTGTCTCAGGTGTCTTAGGGCAACCGTCTTCTTCTGGCATTGTTGACTTTCTACTCTTCTTTGGTGCAAGGGCATCTACAATGTCTCTAGTGACATGTGAGGCTTGTAAGATTTCGTTTACTGTCTCTCCTAGTAGCATTGCTGGTAGTGACATTTTCCTCCAGTCTCCTGCATTGGCAAATAGATTATACATTACTGAAATACAGAAACTTTAGATCCAAGAATCCATCAAATAAGTTTAATCAAATTTTTTTTTAATGATTGCTAAATTAATTCAGAAAAAAAAAAATCATTTATTACAATAATTGTGACCTTGGTACTGAAGCATCTTTTAATCAAAATTCTCCAACACACACAAGTATCTTTGCCTTATGAATGTGTGTGTGAGAGAGGGAATAGAGATTTTACCTGGTGAGGAAGCTGGAAACTTTCCTAATGGAGATTTCTTGTTAGTAGCATTCTTGATCCTACAACAAAAAATGAATAATAAGGGAGATAAATGAAGTTTCTGTGTTTGGATCAACATAGATATTTCTATAAAAAGTAAAAAGGGTTTGAGTTTTTTTTTTTCCTGGATGTTTACCTTAAGGTTTCTTGCTTGCATCTAAGGCTAGTCTTCAAATAAATTCTAGTGCTTCTAGGGCTAAGGTTCACACCAGAGACAACTTTGGTTCCTCCTGCTATTGTGTATTGCAGCTCTTGCAGTCTTTCCATACATTTATCAACCTTTCACCATATCATACCAAAATTGACAAAATCAGCCAAATGAACACATTAAATTGTCTTGTAGCTTAGTAATATAAAGATAATAACTGTATGTTCCTCTAGGTATCAACAAGATCTGATCAATGGAAACTAACATAATATTATTTTGTAATCCAGCAAATCAATTTAACTGAAAACACACTACTTATAATCAGTTAAAAGATAGAACTTGGGGCCCACAGACAATTTTATTAGCAGTGGGTTTCAATTAATTAAGTAAAGTTTCAAGCTATAATGGGAAGGAGCCTGAGGAGCGTTTGCAAAATTTGGTAAGAACTAAATTAAAAAAAGAAAAAGTCTTAAACTTTATGCTGATAATGTCTATTTAACTGGACCAAGATGAAGAAGATACCTTGTTGATTGTTTCCTTGAGAAGTTCTGTGTTGAGAGGAGGCACCACCATCGCCACTCTCCTCTGCATTTGTGGGGTTCTTGCAACCATCTTCCTATACTCTTTTACTTGAATTCTCTCTTCGTCTTCTAGAAACCCAGATCAGTCTATCTCTCTCTCTCTCTCTAGACTTTTTTTAACATTCAGACAGGAACAAGAATCTCTCAGCTTCGAACTCTGCTTCTGTCTGATACTGGTGATTGTCGGAACGTAAAGTCAAACAGGACACGGGGAATGAGAGAGTGGAGAGCGGATAAAGGAGTTTACTTTCGTAACGGATCTTTCGTTTATTTTTTATTTAATTTAATTTTTGGTCTTTGGTCACAACGGTCTATTTTACACGTAACGGCTACCTTAAGTTCAACCTTTTTTTTTTTAATCTTCAAACCAAATGTTGAGGGAACTTATTGGTCCTTCACTCTCAACATCCGTTGTATTCTTACGACGCCACAGTGTGTCAGATAGCGTATATTGGGCCTGGGCTTAGGTTTTGGACCTTTTAGCTATGGGCCTGGGCTACAAAAACGATTCATAAGAAAACATGTAGGCAGCTATAGATTTCAGCTTTTCATTTTTTCACATTTTTTTATTTTTTTTAATACACATTTTGATAGCTTATGTTTTCATTTTTTCAGTTGGAAGGAGCTGTTACAGATTATGGTCAAGAATTCAAATCATGAAGAAGAAATACTTAATTACTAACTCGGATTAACTCTAGCTTTAGAGCCAGTCTACATGTTTGCTTGAAGATTCAGGTTGTTTCTTCTTTGGTTTCCTGTACCGGTTGTTCTCAAACTGAGCTTTGACTATAAGAGCATAGAGCAACTCTGCCTCCGCAGAACAATCATAAGGTTTGTCCAAAACACTGTGGAAATGTGAACAATATGTGACTACTAAGTGAACATTCACAAAGCACATTAAATATCTCAATAGAATGAATCAGATACCTGTCTAGTAACTCTTCTAGAATAATTCTCTGAGAAGGTGTGACATAATGTATGCAACTTCTAGGACACTGGTTAACTGCAGACTGTACGCGGTAATCTTCACCATGCCCTGGTCACATATACACTATTAGAAGCTATAAGTAGAAGGGAAACAAAAGGAGGATACACACCTTGAGACATTGCTCTAGCTGTTCCAGTTGAATCACATGAAAAGACATGAGATGCTGTCTTAAAACATGGATATGAACATCCTGGGACAGAAAAAAATCTTCAAGAAGAAACAGAGCAAAAAAAAAAAAAAAAGATCAATCCAAAGGAAAGTTCTGTACTTTTTCCGAAGCAGAGGACCTCGTTCACAAACACATCAAGTGCCTCACACTCTGGATGGTCAAAAGGGTCCAAACATTCTCTAGTACAAGAAAAAAAAAAAACACATTACTTGGTTTGTTTTGTTTTTTTTTTTGTATTAAGAGAAGAGTGTATTATGAATGAGTGAGTGTGTACCCTTCAATGATTTCTGCTCTGCTAGTGTTTGTTAGTACCTCGTAAGCTTGGATTATGCGACGGATCATAACATCAGAGCTGCTTCCTTCTCTGTTAACATCAGGATGGTATTGTTTCACCTTTCACAAAAGCTCAAAGTAAGTCAACACATGAAAAAAGGAAAAGCAAAGAGATTTGAATCTTGGATTCATACTTTGGCGCGAAAAGCTGCCTTTAGCTCGAGAGATGAGCAGTTTGGCTCCACGCCGAGAATGGAGTAAGGTGAAGAGGTGGAGAGTGGTTCATCTCTGTTTCTTCTCTCTCTGCAACTGGGGATGAATCGTTGAGAAGTTGAGTTTCTTAAGTTTGAGAAGAAAGAGAGTTTTGGAATCGGAGGAGATAGACGGAAGCATTCCATTGCGTCTCTCTTACCCTTCTCTGTCCTCGGAAGAGTTTTGAGATTTTAGATGCGTTAACTGATGACCAGACACATGTCCAGGATCATAGAGAGAAAGAGACGAGACAATAAGCTTCTGTTTCGTCTAGAGGGTCTTCAACTACCGAAATAAAATTAAAATATAGTAGTTTGTATCATAAAATAATACAAAATAGGAAAACGACAAAAATATGTTTCATTTCAAAAATACATATATCTTTGGGTTAATTAATGTAAACTTTAGGGTTAAGGTTTTTTTGACAAAAAAAGGTTTAAGGTTTGAAGATTAGGGTTTAAGATTTAGAATTTAGAATATATTTTTTTTTAAACAATAATTGTTAAAATATTTACTTTTGTTAAATGTATTATTAGTGTTAACGGTAACTTAGTTTTTTTTTTTTTAATAAAATTTATTTTGGTCGTTGGTGTTATTTTGATAATAAAAACTTGTTTATGGTGTTTTTAGGAGATTTGTCCAAAAAAAAACAACAAGCCTCTTTTCATTTATCTTCAGCTACCAAAATAAAATTTTATACCCTCTGGAATTGGATTCTTATAAGCTCTGTAGGCTGTAATCTTCATTGCCATAACAGGAAACAGTTCAGATATAACATCATCTATCGCCTCTGCTTGTGAACGTAATTTGACAGTACATGTAAAAGAAAAGACAAAAGAAGGTGTTCAACTGTTGGATTTCCCTCCTTAAGCCCAAAACTTATCAAATCATAATCAAGCCTTAGTCCAAGAAGAAGAAACATCTAGAGAAAAGTGGAGAAGTATAGAAGAAGAATTGTGTAGAAGAAGAGAGAAAGTTATGGAGTTAGATATTTTGAAATAAATAATAATTTAGAGAAATCTAGAACTTGTTGGAGTGTGCTCCTTCACTTGTATAAATAGGGGTGCTTAGCACCATTTGTAATCATCCAAGAATCAAGAAAAACAAAGAGAGAAAATATTTGTAAGAGAGAGTTTCCAAAAACAAAATCTTTGTAGTAAACCCTTTCCTAAATATTAAGAGTCTTCTTCTTAAATTTTCTAGTTGTCCAATACCATCTTCATCTCATCGATATTGGATAATTTTCCCAACAAGTGGTATCAGAGC
>NC_027748.1:42393334-42410161 GCF_000695525.1 Brassica oleracea var. oleracea | reverse complement strand
TAATCCAAGAATCAAGAAAAACAAAGAGAGAAAATATTTGTAAGAGAGAGTTTCCAAAAACAAAATCTTTGTAGTAAACCCTTTCCTAAATATTAAGAGTCTTCTTCTTAAATTTTCTAGTTGTCTAATACCATCTTCATCTCATCGATATTGGATAATTTTCCCAACATCAACAAACACTTTTGGTTACTACTATCTTATGTTTGCGTGAAGTCAAGATATGTCCAATCACAAATCCACAGAAAACACCAGGTCCATAAGCTATTACCGCTGCTATCCAGTTAACCACTTGCTCTTCCTTCTCTGCTGGCACTTCTAATACAGGATTCTTCACGTGAGTTTCTCCACATATGTCTTCAAGGCCGTATAGTCTGAGGTTGTCCATGAAGGAAGAACAACTCTGGCCTTGAAACTGAGTGCTTCTCGGCACTGGTCCTTCAAGGAGATTATGAGAAAAGTTCATTGTCGACACAAACGAAAGACCACCAAGATTTTGAGGGATTTGACCAGACAACTGATTCTTGGACAAGTCTAACGACTCGAGCTTTGTCAAATCCCCCAAAGACTGTGGTATGTTGCCTGTGAACGCGTTTCCCGACAAGTTGAGATGACGCAGCTCCTTCAACAGTCCAATAGACTCAGGGATGTTCCCACAGAAACTGTTTCCAGAGAAGTCTACGGTCTTGTAGTCTTGGTTGATCCTCTTAAACTCCATCTCCACTCCTTTATTAACTATCTCCATTGAGCTTATGTACAAGGCGGTAGCGTTCAGCACCTTCCCCATGTAAGGAACGTCAGAGATCATGAAGCTGTCGTCTTCAACCCCCACCGTGGTCATCTCAAGCCACTCGGAGAAGTAGAAAGTTGGTAACGTACCAGTGAAGTCATTATGCGAGACGTCGATGACTCTTAAGCTTTGGAACTTTGTAGACACGTGCGGTCCGTGAAACTTGTTTGATCTGAGGATGAGGACATGTAATGATGGTAAAGATCCTAGCCAAAATGGAAACGTGTCTTTGATTCTGTTGCTTCTCACGTTCAGAAGCTGAAGACGAGTGCAATGGATCAAGGACTTTGGAAGTTCTCCTTCTAGCTGGTTGCGGCTGACGTCAAGTGATATTAACTTGGTGGCGTTATTAAATATATCTGGAAGTGTCCCACTGAAGCTATTGTTACGTAGAACCAAATCTGTAAGAGAAGTTGTGGAGTTCTTTAAACATGGAGGGATTGAGCCGTTGAGTAGATTGTTGGACAAGATCAAGATCTCTACTGATGTAAGCTTGCAGATCCAACGAGGCAACGGTCCTTGGAGAGCATTTGAGCTAAGATCCAACCACTTGACTTGTGTTTTATCTAGAACTTGTGATGATGGTCCAAAACTGTTGAAAGAGTTGTTAGAAAATGCCACCATAGTCAATCTCCTTATCCAACTTGGTACTTCCCCTTCCATGTTGTTGTTGGTAAGGCAAAAGTATTCTAGTTTGAATAATTTTGATAGAGACTTTGGTATTGACCCATTGAGATTGTTGTAACTAAGATGTAACTCTTCTAGGTTATGGTATTGAGATATCAGTTCAGGGATTGGACCATCTAAGTTGTTTTGAGCAAAGTTTAGAAACTGAAACCTAGATGATGAAGACACATTCCTAAACTTGATAGCTCCTTTAAAATGGTTTCTCTCCAAGTTAACAGATATTAGAGAAGGTATTGTGAATAGAGATGTGGGAAAAGGTCCAATAAATGAGTTTTCACTCACATCAAAGTACTCTAAATTGTGTAATCCACTCATGTCAGGAAGCGTGGAGCCCAAGGAATTGTTTTGAAGATATAGTTCACATAGCTTTGTTAAATTGGCAAATGAAACAGGAATATTGCCACTTAGTTTGTTGTGGGAGAGGATCAAGTATCTTAGTTGGGTTAGGTTTCCTAGTGAAACTGGAACTTGACCTACTAAATTGTTACCCCAAAGATCAAGAACTATGAGACTAGAAAGGTTCCCTATTGAAAGTGGAATTTGACCTAATAAATTATTATGGGAAAGGTCAAGAAGTGTGAGTTGTAAAAAGTTTCCTAATGAAGAAGGAATCTCTCCATGGAGACTACAGTTTCTAAGGGATAGGCTATCAAGATGATGAAGTTTGAAGAGACCACTATTTGGTTTCAAAGAGTTGTTTAAAGAGATGGTATCAAGGTAAAGTGAATTCACCTTTCCAGATTTAGCATCGCACGTGATACCTTTCCAAGAACAGCAATCTCTACTCTTGTTCCATGAATGCAACGCTGCATCTAAATGAAACTCGTTTTTGAACTGGAGAAGAGCATCTCTCTGGCTGTGATGGCAATGATGGAGCGTAGGAGAAGCAAGAGTATGAAGAAGGAAGGAAATCAAGAAGAGGAAATAATACAAGGAAATTACTATACTAGAATAGCTATAAGATTGGCTTGGAATCATCATTGCCATTTTTTTTTGGTTTGTTTGCGTTTTGTGTGGTAAGTAACAAGTTATGATTCTCATAAAAAAAAAGTCAAGATTTTATTTGACTTTTGCAAGTCTTGCGTCAAGTCATATGGAGCTTATTTGTTCAAAATCTTTAAACTTCTATATGGTCCATGGTTTGTACTTTGTGCCATTTGCCATAGACTTAGTCCACATAAACCAATATTGACTCATTCCTTCAACCTTATTTCTTCACAGAGGTTTTTGGTTTCACGCAGTGGCAGAGCCACATGGTCAAAGGGTGGGGCAGATGCTCCGGATGAATTTTTAAAAATTCCATGTAAAATTTTGATAGTGTTCTTAATGCCCCGGTTGATTCCTTAAACAATTTTGATAATGCCCCCCCCCCCGTAACATTCAATTCATGTCTAGATCCGCCACTTTCACACTTGCTTATCTGGTTTACCAAGACAGTCTGATCACTTACAAACATCGCTTCCCAAATCAATATTTGAACATAACATTCATCATGAAGTTTGAAACCAAAATAGCTCTTGCGTTTGATATTCCTAGTCGAGTTCAGTTATCTTCTTTGACTAATCTCGTTGTAATTGGTAGAATATTCTGTGTCCTTGTCCTCTCGACTCTATGAGTATGGGCCTTTATGTCATAAATTTGAAATTGGGCTTCGTATTTGATATTGCACAAGAAAATAAGGGAAAAAGAGATGAAAATGACGAGTTCTTATTGGCTGTTCAAGTTTCGCGGCAACACCTTATATCACTCTCTCTCCTTTTTTTTTTTTTTTTTTTTTTTTTTTTTTTTTAATAATTACTTATCACTCCAAAAACCCTCGATTTGAAATTTATAATCGATCTCTCATTTTGAAAGAAAAGGCTCTCTCTCTCTCTCTCTCTCTCTCTCTCTCTCTCTCTCACTCCTCCCGTCTCCAACCCAAACCTCCTGCTTCGTCTCGCTCTCTCTATGTGCTTCGGCGTCTATTCCAATCTCCAAGTCACGTAATTGGTGAGTGAAATCGTCACTGGATCTGCTTCGATTTAGGGTTCTTCAAAGGTTTTTCCTTTTTCTTCCAAAACTTTTTTTTTTGGATTCTCTACAAAGCTGCGTCGTTTTGAATCCACTTCCTTTTCTTTTTTTCTCAGCTGGGTTTGATTGTAGTTTTTTGAGTTTCGATTTAAAAATGTTAACTCATTTCCTCGAATTTTGGCTCAAAGCTTCTGACTTTGTGAATAATTATCAATTTAGTCTCGTAAAGTTGTCTTTTTTTTATAACTAAGTTTCTAACTATATTTTGAGGTTCTTTGTTTTCAGACAAACGTGCAAATGGCACCGACGGTGAGGAAGTCGAGGAGTGTGAACAAGCGTTTCACCAATGAACAACCCTCGCCAAAGAGGAGCTCTAGAGAGAATAAGCTGCGTGTGAGTATTCTTCTTGACATTTTTTAATTCAGATGTGTTTCTACTACTCTGTCATGTATTAACTATCCTTTTGCTTATTGTGTTAGAAGAAGAAATTGTCTGATAAGCTGGGATCTCAATGGACCAAAGCAGAGCTTGAGCGGTTCTATCACGCTTACCGCAAGTACGGACAGGACTGGAGAAGGGTAAATTAACTGTCTCTAACTCGCATTCTGATGGGCATTAGAGTTCTTAAGACTGTTTTTTTTTGTTTGTTTGTTTGTTTGTCCAGGTGGCTGCTGCTATCCGGAATAGTAGGAATGTTGAGATGGTGGAAGCTCTCTTTAATATGAATAAGGTATGAATCAAGACACTCTTGTTTGTATCTCAGTTTTAATTAGTGTTCAATGTGGCAAGTTTCTTGTGAAACCTATATAACTTTGCTTCTTCTTCTTCTTCTTCCTCCAGGCATATTTGTCTCTGCCGGAAGGAACTGCCTCTGTAGCTGGCCTTATTGCTATGATGACCGATCATTACAGTGTCATGGTGAGCACTCTATTTAACTACGTGCTAAAGAATGAGATCTTCCGGTTGAAAATGTTACTGACCTCTAGTTATTAACGTTAGTAAGCAGTAAAACCGTTGACATTATCTAACTGTTAGTTTTGTGTTACCCTATGTGGCTAATCTGTTGGGGTCAGTTTTTTTATATTATAGATAGTTCTGTGGACTGGTTTGTATCCTATTCTTATGGTGTTTTTTTTTTCTAGGAAGGGAGTGGCAGTGAAGGAGAAAGCCCTGATGTTTCAGAAACACCGAAGAAAGAGAAAAAGCGCAAACGTGCAAAGCCTCAGCTTAGTGGTTCTCGAGAGGAAGTTGATAGAGATCATCCAGTTGCGTCGTCGACTGACGGATGTCTCAAGTTTTTGAAGCAAGCACGAGCTAATGGTAAAGTGCCTACGCTGTATTAACTCATCATCATCCTAAATATTGTTCTGGATTTGTTGTTGAGCATTTAAAAGATGTTCACCTGTCTAGTATCTGTAAACCAATACGTTCAAGAATGTGTAAATTTGATTTTTAATCCATGTAGGAACTCATCAACGTGCCACTGGCAAACGTACACCTCGTGTTCCTGTACAAACATCACGGGATGATGGGGAAGGCTCTACTCCACCAAATAAAAGAGCCAGAAAGCAGCAACTTGATGCCAGTGATGATGTTGAGCGTTATTTAGAGTTAGCATTAATAGAAGCATCCAGAAGGGGAGGAGGGTCTCCAAAAGACCTCAGCGACAACTCACCAATAAAGAACTGGGAGAAAATGGTAACTCCTGATCAGTTATCCTTTTATTTATTTTTCTGCCAAATCTTGATTTACTGAACTTAACTTTGTGCATTAACAAGTCGCGGACGAGGAAAGCTCAATCATGGGTGGGAAGTAGCCGAGAAAAGAAGCGTGAATCTGATATGGAAGAGGTTGGGGAAATGGAGGTTCCACGGAAGGGGAAAAGGGTCTACAAGAAGAGAGTAAAAGTCGAAGAAGCAGAGGGTGATTCTTCTGATGACAATGGAGGAGCAAGCAGTGCTACTGAGGGGCTCAGAGTTAAATCAAAGAGACGAAAGGCTGGTCGTGAAGCCTCAAGAGGGACATATTCACCGCGCAGCCCAAAGAACATAGATAACAAACTTACTTCCGGAGGTAATAACCAGTAATAGTTTAACTTGATGCCTCATTACAACTTCCAAAATTATCCCCAATGCATACTTATAGGCTCTTGCATATTTTTGTTTAGATCTTTACTATTGTGTGATTTGGATATTTATTTATCCTGCATTGCCCATTTTAAAATAAGTATCACCGTCTTCTTCAGAGTCTGAAACTTATTGCCTGTATTTTTCATGTGTAGATGAATTTGATGCTCTGCAAGCTTTAGCTGAATTATCAGCTTCATTTCTTCCTTCAGCATTGATGGAATCAGGTGAGCTATGTTTGGTTGAATATACCTGAATTTTTATGTTTTTTTTCTTTCTATATTTTGGCAATGAGTATGTAGATTGGGTTAAAAAAGAAGAGCCTGCCATTACTTTTTATTAATTTTACTATATTGCGTTGGGTTGCAGAATCATCTCCTCAGGTGAAGGAAGAGAGAATAGAAAACGACATGGACGAGAAACCTAGCTCACCGGAAGCTACTACGTCCACCAGCAGTCATGGGGGAAAAGCAAATTCAGAACCAGATGAGAGTCTGCTACATGCAATCTCTGCTATTGGGAATGCTGTTTACAATAGAAAACCAAAACCTTCAACGCAAGCTTCAACTGATTGTAATGCTGGGAAGCTACAGCCGGAACCTACTAGTGCTAGTTTAAGAAGAAAACGCAAACCAAAGGTAGCAAGATAATTCTTTTAATCTCCTTTTCTTTTTCATCTTTTTAGCTTAACATATGAATTGTTTTTAATTTTCAGAAGCTAGGAGATGAATCACCACCTGATTCTTCTCAGAACAAATCCATAAACAAAAAGGTATCTCTATATTGCTTCATTTGTACATTAAATTTTAATCTTAGTTAGGCTCTGTGATCTGTGATTACTATCCTTTGAATCAAGTTAGAGATCCTTGACATATAATTTGGTTTATTGTGTGACAGGAGTTAGCTAAAGAAAACCATAATATGAAGTCCTATCTTAGAACAAAACGCATTTGTCAAGGTCCCTCTCAGTCAAAACAGTTGAAAACTGCTAAGGAGTTGGAGGAATCTACTACAATGAGCGATAAGAAACATTCTGCTATGGATGTAGTAGTGTCAACTAAACAAGATTCTGATTCATGTCCAGCCACTTCACCACCACAGAAACCTCCAAACAGGCGTAAGGCGAGTCTGAAGAAAAGCTTACAAGAAAGAGCTAAATCTTCTGAAACCGTTCATAAAGTTCCTCGTAGTTCCAGATCTCTTTCAGAACAGGAGTTGTTATTAAAGGTGGAGTAGCCTCTAACTTCAACTTCTCTTATGAAAGCATTCAAACTCTGGTTCTGATATTTTTTTAAATTCCAATTTTCCAGGATGAGCTTTCTACTTATATGTCGTATCCCTTGGCACGTCGAAGGTGCATATTTGAGTGGTTTTATAGTGCTATCGACCATCCCTGGTTTGCAAAGATGGAGTTCGTCGATTACTTAAATCACGTGGGACTTGGTCACGTTCCAAGACTCACTCGTCTTGAATGGAGTGTCATTAAAAGGTTTGTTCAAGTTTTGTTATTGAGAGAACATTTGTAGATTTTAAAGCTTGCTCTTCTTTTTTGTAGCTCTCTTGGTAGAGCTCGAAGGTTCTCTGAGAGATTCTTACAGGAAGAGAGGGAGAAACTCAAGCAGTACCGTGAGTCTGTGAGAAAGCATTACACAGAGCTTCGAACTGGTGCTAGGGAAGGGCTTCCTACAGATTTGGCTCGGCCATTAGCAGTTGGTAACAGAGTCATTGCCATCCATCCCATAACACGAGAGATTCATGATGGGAAAATTCTCACTGTTGACCATAGTCAATGCAATGTTCTGTTCGATGACTTGGGCGTTGAGTTAGTTAAGGTAATTAATCTTTTATTATATATTGATGATAAGGTCTCAGTCGTTGAACCATTGTTTTTTTCTTAACAGGACATTGATTGCATGCCTTCAAATCCATTGGAATACATGCCAGAAGGTCTAAGGAGGCAGATTGATAAGTGCTTGTCCATGAAGAAAGAAGCGCAGCAAAGTGGGAATCCAAACCTTGGTTTGTCTGTTATATTCCCTCCATGTGGACTTGAAAATGCTGACTGTTCCATGAGTCCTTCTCTGAATCAGGTAGAGAGAGATGGATTTG
This sequence comes from Brassica oleracea var. oleracea, assembly GCF_000695525.1. NCBI lineage: Eukaryota > Viridiplantae > Streptophyta > Magnoliopsida > Brassicales > Brassicaceae > Brassica > Brassica oleracea. The sequence continues at coordinate 42,402,442 of NC_027748.1, read as the reverse complement.
ACTATTTCTGAGTCAAACGCTTAAATTTTTTGCCTGACCCATTTAATTGTCTACAGGGTGATATGAATGCTCCTATTCTGCATGGTAAAGTATCAACCGACACTACTATCCCACATCAGACTAATCAGTCATGTATCATAGATTATAGCAAAGGACGAGAAGCTGAGATTCAGCGAGCACTTGCTCTACAGCATGCTTTAGATGAAAAGGTAATGAACTACTGATCTCGAATTGTTCATAGTTGTAGATATTGTGTCGCCCACGGAAACTCTACCTTCTGATTAACGTTAGTTAGCTTATATTTGTGCTGTGTGACAGGAAATCGAGCCAGAGATGCTTGAAATTGTCAAGGTTTCAAAGACAAGAGCGAAAGCAATGGTGGATGCAGCTATTAAGGTATTTGATTCATCCACTTTCATATAATCTAATCTCTTGTAACATACATATGGTTTGCTAAGTTGTTATCACTGGACGTTTCTAGGCTGCATCATCTGTGAAGGAAGGAGAAGATGGCATCAAACTGATCCAAGAAGCCTTAGACATGATTGGCAGATATCAGCCGTTGCGCAGCTCTATAGTCAAACAGGAAGAGGAGCATGCAAATGGAAGCATTGAACATCATCATCACAACCCATCTCCCTCAGACGCATCAAAACCTATGGCTAACAACGATTTCATCGCACAAGATGGTTTAGCAGAGAAAAACGAGGCTCAAATGCCTTCAGAGTTAATCACGTCCTGTGTTGCCACTTGGATCATGATTCAGGTAATGGAAAAATTGCTTGGAAGTATCACTCATCCTAAAACTGAGTCAAACTGCATTGTCATAGTAAGACATTGAACTTTGCTTTCTCGTGACTTGCAGATGTGCACGGAGAGGCAGTACCCTCCAGCTGATGTAGCGCAGCTTATGGACACAGCAGTCACAAGCTTGCAGCCTCGATGCCCCCAGAATCTACCGATCTACAGAGAAATCCAAATGTGTATGGGACGAATCAAGACTCAAATCATGTCTCTAGTACCCAGTTGAAAATGCCAATTCACTTGGGTTAGTGTTTTTTTTTTTCCATTCTCCTTTTAACTTAGAGTAGATGATGGCATTATCACCTGAGAAAATGGTGTTAGAGGTGAATGATGGTAGTTTGCACCATTGGTTCTGTAACTTAAAATCTGATGCTTATGGTTTTTATTATAATATTCCATGAATGTCCTTTTTGGCCACTTTCAACTCAACTAGTTAAAGTCAAACATAACTGGAAATGTTACAATTGGTTTCAAAATAAAGCAAAAGATTAGACAAGCAAATGGATTACAAAACATAGAATGTTGTTTCCCCACCTTACGTTTCTATCATCAGGAAGCTCTTGTTAAGCACCGGCTTGTAGGCAAACGGGTCACACCTGTTGACTATAAGGTTCTGTGCTAAGTTCCAATCATCATCGCATAGTCCATGTACGTCTCTAGCTCCATCTTCAGTGTTGTAAACTCTCTCTGTTCCAAACATATGTTTATCTTCTTCCCAACAAGATTCTCCTTGGGGGTAATGTACTTTCTTATCTCAGTGAGAAACATGTTGATCAGAGGCTCTTCCTTATCCTCAGTGAGAAACATGTTAATGCAATTAGATTATTGACGTACGTAGCTTTTATAACCACAGCAATCTCTTTTTATTTTTCTCATCATAAAGGGTATTAAGTATTAACTGGATCCAATGCCAGCCTTGCTCGGACTGTTACCAACAATCCGACCCGGACGTTCATATCTTTCATTTCCATAGTGCGCTAATCTAGGTAGGGATTATTGGTTGTTGTATTTTAATGGATTTAAAAATCCGAACTAAATCTAGTGTTATTGGTTCTGTGATTTTCAAATCTATATTAAAATCATGTGTTATTGGTTTAATGATTCATAAATTCTATATCAAATCAAGTGTTATTCAAATTAATGATTCATAAATTCTATATCAAATCAAGTGATTCATAAAAAAAAGGGTTCATATTCACCAAGTGACTTGCGTTTTAGTATATAAAAAATAAAAAAAGTTTTCATTGGTTCGACTCGACTGAGTGGCACGATTACAATTGTTCTACTCTATTCCTGGGAGTTGCCGGGTAAATGTATATTCCTGGGATTGCCGGGTAAATGCTAATCTTAGAAAATGTTACAATTGTTTTCAAAATAAAAGCAAAGATTAGACAATCAAAAGGATTACAAACATATTAAGCTTAAACTCTTGTTTAGATTGCACGATGAGGTTTCTCAAGCAATGCTGAGAGATAAACCTCATCCTTTGACTTAGGTGAAATAGCGCACTTGTGTTTCTTGTACCTAAACTGCAGGAACATGTACATATAGTCATCAAGATCCTTCTTGTTACAGAAGAATCTATCAATCCACAGTAACCCACCTGGTCTCAGCACTCTATCCCAGTCATACAACATGAAATCCATCAGAAGAAGATCAATCCAACCGTCCATTAAACCAGCAGTATGAATCATATCCATAGTATTGTCGAAGAACGGTAGCCTCTGGTTCAAAGAGATGTACATAGGGATCAAACCTCTTAAAGCAATCATCTCACTGAAAGGAGCTCCCAAGTTTAGAGCAGTAGTGACAACAGTCACATTCTTCTCCCTCATTCTTGCTGCAAATGTTCCTGTCCCAACACCAATGTCTAATCCAATCCTAATCTCTCCTGCCTTCACTCTCAGAACATCATCAATCTTGAAATCAGCTAACAAAGTGCTGTTTGTGACCCACTTACCAATCTCTTTCTCCATCTCAAAACATCCGATGCATTGCGTGTAACCTCTTTTAGGGTTTTTACTTGACAAGCACGTGAAGTTCCTGCACCGGTAGTTTCCCCACCTTAAGTTTCTATCATCAGGAAGCTTCCAATCATCATCGCAATACGCTCCAACGTTTATACTAGGATGAAAAAATTGTCAAATTTTCTTCTTTTTTTTTGTCACTGAATTGTCAAATTTTCTATTTATGTGATTTGGGTTGATATTTTCAGTTATTTCATTCTTGGTAGCCAAGTAAACTTAGGGTTTTGGTAACTAGCATATAAGTAAGTTTGTTTCACATTTATTCCTCATCTTTTTCCTCTGCAGCAGTTTTGGTCTCTGAGGTGAGTCTCTCTCTCTCAAAATCCGATCATGTATTTGATGGTCTAACTTTCGAGAGTGATTTTGCTTTGGTTTATATCGGCAGATAACAAGGATCTCTGTGTTTCTTCTTTCAGGCATTTAAAAGAGACAACATATCATCGTAAGCTTCTTTTTCTGCCACCGTGGTTATGCAGATCTGAGGAACTAGTGTTATCTTCTCACTTATTGTCCATTCTCGTTTTTTCATAATGTTTAAACTCAATAGAGATTCACGATTAGATCTTTACTGTGATATAATGTTCTAGTCGAGGATCAATTTTTTTTTTGTTATTTATGTTTCTTGGTTATGTGCAAGTCTCCTTTTATCTCTCATAAAAGTTTCCATGAGCAGGTAAGCGATAATGATTCCAATTTTTTTGAGGTCCGGCATGCCTCACTTAACTCGTGGAGTAACTAGATCAGTCCGTAGTGTTTCTTCACGCAGAGCCCCAGTTACCTGTGTGTATATTCTATGATTCCATCTCTTTTAATATTCTCGAACTTTAATTCCATCTCTTTTAATATTCTCAGACTTTTATTTATGACTATTGTTTCATTTACAGTGGATGAGATGAAAAGGCTTCTCTGGAAGCCTGTAGTTTGTATTGGTAATAAATTTAGATTACGTTTCCGTTAAAAATAACACACAAGTCACTTGACATTCACTTGACGTTTTCTTTTCTCCGTAGTGGCTGGCTATGTTCTTGTCGTTGGCGAAATAAGAGACAATAAAAGAGACGACCTCATAAGAGAAACCCACGAACTAGCAAGGGACGCAAGAGACGCAAGAGAAGCCGGAGAATCAAAAGTTAGATAACTAATTATGGATGTTTTGTTCTTTTGAGACTCAAAAAATAATCCTTTATATATATTATGCGTGTTTTTGTGAGCAAAAACTTATACACTGATATTATGGTTAACTTTGTTTTATTAATGATCTTTTTCCAGTATCATATGATTCTTTTTACTAATCAACTCCAACACCACCGCTTGTATCATGGTCGCATCATCTGTAAAACCCACAAAACAGTCCAGGCACCATCTAATTGTGCATGGACCAGCGGGAAGATCTTACTATCTATATGTAAGCGCATCATTAATTAGATTGATCTTATCTTCAGCTATCAACCCAATCAAGTAATCTCAATTTGACCACTTGGTCATGTCTCTTGTTTGTTCGGTCATTTAAAAAATTGTCACGTAAATATATATCCCTTATATAATAAAACAAAAGTCTTTTGACCAATAAAATTAAAATATTTTTATATTTTTCAAAAATTAATAAAAACTAATTAATCATCAACAATAATAGTTAAAATCTGAATCCCTTACAAAATTAACCAGTTGTAAAAAAAACTCTCTAAATATAAAGAACTCCACGACTCCTATTATCATGATATGATTTCAAATTATTTCATATTCTCAATAATTGTTCAAATTACTAATTTTCACCTCTGTTTTCAACTTCTCCACAGTTTTCTCTTTTATTCTCAATCTTTTCATCTCACATCTTTCTTTTTGGTTTTGAGTGTAGCATCAAGAACCGATATAGCTTTACAATTTCCTTTTTGTTCAGATTGTCTTTTTTTTTCTGCTTCTCGGACTAATACTCATATTCTTTTTGTATGATTCAGTTTGAATTTTCTTATGGATTTTCTCATAGGATGGAGCGACAAGACTGCGAGGTTAAAATATCAGACCATGGAAACACTGAAGGTAAATATTTTAGCACTTTTATTTCAGTTAACACAAAGTTTTTTTTTTTTTTTGAAAAATAGTTAACAGGGAAATTTTTTATGTTATTGAGTTTCTTTGAACATTTTGGTTTTATTATGGATAAGACAAATAAAGATCTGAACAGCACTCGAAAGGGCCGGCTGAGGAGGGGGACAAGCAGTGCGACCGCTCCGGGCCTAAGCTTGTGTCCCCCGTATATTAATAGATAAGAGATCCAATTTTTTAAAAAAGTATATTTTTATATTAAAAAAATTATAAATATAATAAAAAAAATTGAAAAGGGCCCAAAAATATTTGATATGCATATAGTTTTATTTTCATCACAAAATATATAAAATATTACTGATTAAATTTAAAAATATTTTAAACATTATCTGAATATAAATCTTAGAAGATAAAAAAAACTTTTTACCCTAAAATCCATAACAATGTTAAGCGGGCCCTGGCACTCGGTGTTCACGGACGTTGCTTGGAACTCATCAACTGAGGAAGCTGGTCTGGGATGGATCATGGACGATGAGATCTCGGCATCCCAATACTCAGCGACGTCAACTCATGTCACCTCGCTCCTCTTGGCAGAAACTTTAGCGGTGCTCGCTGCTATGGACTTTGCCCTATCACATGGTATCGATTCAATCGCAGTTCTCTCTGACTCTCATATACTCATCAATACAATCAAGAAGAAGGTGATGAAGCTTGGGATTTTTGGAGTACTTTGTGATATCTACCACCTATCTACCTCATTCAAGTCAATTTTGTTTAACTTCGTTTCACGATCAAAAAATGTATTAGTAGATGCCAAGGCACAACAAGCCTTTTGGGCCTTGAACCTTTCTTAAGTCTTTTAATGGAAATTTAGAGTTTGCACAAAAAAAACGACTAGCTACTCTTGCAAAAGAAAAAAATGTAAAGATGGCATACTGGTGCTGCTTGCAATGAGATTAAGCTTATTGTTGCTGTTAGTTGTTATAAACTTTAGATGTATACACAATTTCTTGAATTCTTTTCCGTAGGCAGTACGGGCCCAAAACCTAGTATATATATAATAAAAAATTTCATTGATGGTTCGATTCGATTGAGTGGCACAATTACAAATGTTCTTCTGAAACCATTTATAAGGTGCAGCGTAGTTCGAGATCTCTTTCAGAACAGGAGTCGCTATCAAAGGTGGAGCCTCTAACTTCAACTTCTCTTATGAAAACATTCAAAATCATGGTTCTGATATTTGTTTTATTCCAATTTTTCAGGATACACTTTCTACTTCTCTGTCGTATCCCTTGGCACGTCGAAGGTGCATATATTCGAATGGTTTTATAGTGCTATCGACCATCCCTGGTTTGCAAAGATGGAGTTCGTCTATTACCTAAATCTTGTATAGGACTTGGTCACATTCCAAGACTCACTCGTCTTGAATGGAACATCATTAAAAGGTTTGTTCAAGTTTAGTAATTGGCAAATGCTCCCAGAGAATATAGGTAGCTTTTTAAAAAGGTTTGTCTAATCCATTAATTGTCTACAGAGTGATATGATTGATCCCATTTTGCATGGTAAAGTATCAACCGACACAAGTAGTCCACATCAGACTATAATAGATTATAGCAAAGGACGAGAAGCTGAGATTCAAAGAGCACTTGCGCTACAACATGCTTTAGATGAAAAGATAATGGGATTCTGATGTCTAATTGCTCATATAGGTAGATATTAAGTTAGCTAATATTTGTGCGGTGTGACAGGACTTAAAATCTGATGCTTATGGTTTTTATTATAATATTCCTTGAATGTCCTTTTTGGCCATTTTCAACTCAACTAGTTAAAGTCAAACATAACTGGAAATGTTACAATTGGTTTCAAAATAAAGCAAAAGATTAGACAAGCAAATGGATTACAAAACATAGAAAGTTGTTTCCCCACCTTACGTTTCTATCATCAGGAAGCTCTTGCTAAGCACCGGCTTGTAGGCAACGGGTCACACCTGTTGACTATAAGGTTCTGTGCTAAGTTCCAATCATCATAGTCCATGTACGTCTCTAGCTCCATCTTCATAGTGTTGTAAACTCTCTCTGTTCCAAACATATGTTTATCTTCTTCCCAACAAGATTCTCCTTGGGGGTAATGTAGTTTCTTATCTCCAAACATGTTGATCAGAGGCTCTTCCTTATCCCAAATAGTTACATCTGATATTAGATTAGATAGTATTATTGACGTACGTAGCTTTTATAACCACAGCAATTTCTTTTTATTTTTCTCATCATAAAGGGTATTAAGTATTAACTGGATCCAGTGACAGCATTGCTCCGACTGTTACCAACAATCCGACCCGGACGTTCAGGTCTTTCACTTCCACAGTGCGCTAATCTAGAAGTCTCCGCTTGTCGCCCAGACAAATGTCTCTACCAAGTTACGGATCTTTCACCTTCGGTGACGTTTGAAACCAACAGGAAGGTTAGGCGAACGACGTCGCTTTGGGCTGTGGAACCGCCGTGACTCGTCTCCAGACTCAGGCCTATAACTCGCTGCGGTTAAACTCACCGCGAATCTGAAGAAGGGAACGTCGACCATCTCTCTCTCTCTTCGAATAACTACTTGATCCTGATAGCCGGAACGTTCTGCTTTGCTTTTTTTCCGACGTCGTCGTCCTCCATCATCATCGGGAACGTATCACTTACGATCTACCGAATAATCTTATCGAAACTGTCAGCGAATAAATGCTAAAAGAAGTGGATGATTTTTTTTTGGTGAACAACAGAAGTGGATGATTAGTAGTAGTTTTACAGCTATATCAGTAGTTACTTCTTTGTAATGGAAAACAAAAATCTTTTGTAAGTATGAATTTTTCTTTACAAAACTCAGTTTCAGCCCCTACTTAGGTTGAATTTTTAAATTCACTCAAACTTTAGAACCAATCAAAAATAATACATAAATTATTAATTATAAAATATTAAATTAAACAAAAAATAGCTACAAAAAATAAAAACATATACCCTAAACCATAATCCTAGACTCTAAACCCAAATCCAAATCCATATACCCTAAACCATAATCCTAGACTTTAAACCCACATTATATACCTTAAATTAAAAAATAGACTATAAACCTAAACTCAAGTCCTATACCCTAAACCCCAGTCCTAGACCCTAAACCCAAACCGTAAACCTTAAACTCAAATTATATACTTTAAATCCAAAACCTTAACCTTATCACTTTTGTGCCTTAATTAATTTTTTCATCATATTTTGGATCAAGATGGCTAATCTGGTCATGCCATAAGTGTTTATTTCGTGGTGAACCATACTGGTTACCATGGCTTTATGCCTCTTTCATACTGATCCTTAGCATAGAATAAATCAGTAGAAAATATAGGTATAGGCATTAATTAATTTCTTTATAACTCAATGGGTCTGAATAATGTCGTGTCTTTTGCCGTTTGTCAGTACCAATTAATTGATTTCAAGTGATTGTAGGAATGTAAAGTTGAACCTATACAATCAAGATGAAGTTAAATCTATGCGAGAAATCAATCTATCAGTGAACTGACTCATTAGTCTACACCCAACAATTGATTTTATGTGATTACAGGAAGGTAAAGGTAAACCTATACAATCAAGGTAAATTTAAACCATGCATGAAATCAACTATCAGTGGACTGATTACCCTTTTATTAAGGCTTTATTTGTTATTTAATCAAGAATCATCAAGCAAGACCAAGCAAGATAATATATAAAAACAAAATCGTGAATCATCAAGTAGGTCAAAAGCAAATCACAAAATCATAGACTTAAAATAAAATTATCATGTCGAGATCTTTCTTTTAGTCAATGTATAAGCCGGCCTCACAATCTATATTACTCCACACGGCTTTCTTGGATTCATCCTGATCCAATGCCTCAGGATATCTCATCTCACTGTTTTTTTCTCCAATGCATATTTTCTGAAGTTTCTCAAATCTGTCAATGGTATCTTTAATTTTCTGCTTTCTTTGCTCAGTTGCCAATAGGTATGACAATAGGTCATTATAGGTTGTGATTGTGAAACCTTTAGCTGTATATGATAGCAACCGATCCTTTGGATCGAATGTGGAATATGTTTTATACAGTAGATCATTATCTGTAACCACTTCATCACATAGTTCAAGACTATGGGCGATTTTCATTAGAGCAGAATCGTATTCTTCCACGGATTTAAAATCCTGGAACCTGAGTATCTTCCAATCATTCATGGC
>NC_027748.1:42380640-42392704 GCF_000695525.1 Brassica oleracea var. oleracea | reverse complement strand
AGGTTTGAGAGATAGATTGATTTTAAGTTACGCATGGATTAGGGTTTATGTGTGACGGATTTTAGGTTAGGTTTTGTCTCAGGGTTTTGGAGTCTATCGTGCTGATAACGTGTTGTGAATGAAGAGGGAAACTTGTGTTTATTATTAGGTCGACCAACTGGTCTTTATATATATATGGTAATGACGGTCTAAGTACTGGATCGACATGAGATCATACTTATCCGTAACTAGATAATGACTAGCAATACGTAAGATAAACACCAACTATAATGTGGATAAACACAAGAGTAAATAGACGCCAGTATGATCATGCGGATGGGCTTGGCCCATCTTGCTACACGGACTGATAAATGGGTCGATCACTAAATGGTTTATAACATCATATAAGATTTTATTTTGAAAACTACACCATTAGTCAATAACACAAATTCTTCGTATTCTTATTCATTAGATTTTAGAATCATATGCGTTTGAAAAAAGCATATTTTAAATTCGTTCCTTTCCAAACAAAATATCCTTCATTTTTCAATCAAGTTCTCCGTATTCTTATTCTTAAGAATTAAAGAAAAACAAAAACCAATTAGTCAATATAACAAAAGTGTTTAGAAATAATTAAATAATTACTTGTTCTCTCTAGAAGTTTGCTCTTCCTTCTCTCTAAAAAGTCGCAACTAAATTTCATCGTGTACGGTGGCCGGCGGCGACTCTAGTCGTCGGTCACCTCCATTTCTTTTGGGTTTTTGGGTCCTATCTTGTATATCCTCAGATCGGTGTGACTCCGGCTAAGTCCGGCTTAAAGTCCGATGTTTTCGGTTTCCTTTTGTTTCGTTTTATTACCTTCTCACCTTCTGAAATTTAATGTTCACTCTCTGATTTTCTATCAGATTGTTATATTACTGGATTGATTTGTAAATCTCTCTGTTTTCTCCGGTAATGCTTGTTCTTCTCTCTTTTGAGACTAAATCTATGTTCCCTCTAGTGAGATGTTTTGGAGCGGAGTTTCTCTTCAGATCAACTGATTTCGAGCATGGAGAAAGGGTGTCTCTTCGCCGTGTTAGGTGGTGCGCCAAGGAGTGCTTGATCTTATTTGTCTATGGGCATAACTCACCGACGTTTCAGATTCAGATTCACTATCAATCCGGCGATCAACAGAAGGTGTACCTGCAGATTTCGAGTTGGGATCCTGGAAGTGATGAGTCTGATGACTACAGTAGTGATACCTCAGATGGAGAACCAGGAGACGCTTCTTCGGCAATGTTCCAAAGGAGTCGAGCTTCGCCGATGACGTCATCTAAACCCATATTATTTCAACACGTGGCTGGCTAGTGTTTCATGCTTATCATTTGGGCCAATGTGGGATTTAAAACTGTATTGGATTTAAATTCTCTCGGGCTCTGCTTGTAAAATGGCCTTAAATGGCTTTTCAATATAAATTATAAAATGGTTGACAAAAAAAAAAATCACTTGTTCTGATTGAAATAGTTTTTGTTCCGATCTACGATTAGACACACATGAAATCAAACCCAGATATAATATAAGAAGTAAATGGTGCATTGGTGATTGGTGTATCTTTTCTATTCTTACTACAATTTATTTCTTACAGTATTTTTCTTTGACTAACAAACAATAATTCTAGGGAAGAAATGATATTTATGAACTTTGTTAATCTAGATCACAGAAGAACTCTTGCAGTTGTAGTCAATTTCGGACTTACTTTTTCACTGTTCTTAAAAATGTGTATAATTAAATCCATTCATCATTTTATTAAAGATGCTAAGAATCAACAACACGAAAATATTTTATCCTGAAACATTTATTTACCAGAAACAAAGATAATAATAGTATTTTTAAGGTTTGATTAGTTTTATACTTTCTGAATTAATTACTTATAAAAAATTAATTACTAAATAAAACCAGGAGAAAAGTGTCTTATTACATGTAATAAACTGTAGTTTTCAATAAAAGAAAAATAGAAGTGTATTTTCCAAATTTCATATCACAAACAGAGTATTTATCAAACTATCCTAGAATATATATTTTTTTATTTTTATTATTCAAATTTTAAGTTACAGGCATTATGTTAGAATTGCAAATCCCCTATATATTAATCGAGGACCATTAAAAAAATTGTAACCTTAAATTTGTACTAATTAAAAAGAAACACGGCTTATGTGTCACTTAATTAAAATGTCAATTTAGCTTACGTGACAGCTTAAGAATAAATTGAAAAAAAATATTGATCCAAATCCAATTATACTAGGAAAATTATATTAACCCACAGTATAAGAAACATTTATTTTTTCCCTAAATAAAAGCTACGGAATTACCTTATAAGATTAATGTATATAAGACAATTAATGACTATGAATAATAAAGATTTGATAACAATTTTGCATCATTCTTCATTTTTGTTTAATTTTATATTATTAAAAAATTAAACAATCATATTAACCATATAATAAAAAAATTAAATGTTTTCTTATATGTTATATTTTGAATTTTTTAAAATGATTTTAAATTACAAAAATGAGAAAACCTTATATGTTATATTTTAAGAATTTTAAAACTATTTTAAATTACAAAAATGAGGAAACTTTTATGTTATATTTTTCTTATATGTTAGATTTTTATATGTTTTATTTTAATTTTTTTAAAACGACTTTAAATTACAAAAATGTAAATTTTCTTTAAGCATACGACTAAAAGCATTAAAATGACATGTACCAATCGATGGTTGATCTGAAACCTTTCAAAACCATATGAAATATAAATATCAAAATAATTCAAATGTGGAACAGTACTGTTCACTTTTTCAAAAATGTGTTCGGTGGAAAAAATAATATTTTTGTGTCATAATTTGTTTAATGTGCAATCCGATCAACCCATGATATATTAATTATAGTTTAGTTCCACAATTTTTAATAAAAATTGATCTGGTCCATCGGAAAAAAATTATATAATAACAACAAAAAACATTGTATATGTACAAATAAAATGATCAAATATATAAAAAATAATATAGTGATATTTAGGTATCTTTGTTCCTAAATTAGAAAGATTTTTGAGTAATACCAGTTTCCTATACATAAACCTAAAGACAATTAATTTGCATATAAGTTAGGAAAACTAAATATACGTTACCAATTTATTGTGCAATCAAATTCATTGAAAGTGATGCACTTATGCGTATATTTCGTGATAAATGTACTATTGTTAGATTGCTCCCCATTCAGAAGTTCAACTAATGTGACCGTGAAAATGGATGTATTCATATACATTACACATAAGGAAAGTTTTTTAATTTACCTCTTGACCAAGTTAGACCCTCATGAAGATTCGCAACTGATCGGAACTACGGTTTAAAACGAAAATTGTTATATGGCATGTTTATATTGTTTGAAATATATATTATTCAAAAACCTTACACCGTGAAGAAAAACATAATACAACAAACCATATAGATATCAGTGTATGAACAGGTTTGGTTTGGTATAACCGGTTTGAAATCATTAATTGAATAAGTTCAACCGGTTTGAAATTGTGAATTGAATAAATCAAACGGTTCAAAGCAAATTAAGCCTCTCACTGGATCTATTACGAAAGCCCCGAATGAAATCCTGGCCCAGTTTTTGTTACACCGAAGCCCTAACTCCCACTTTGTGTATATATATATAGGTGTACTTTCTCTTCTTTTGCTTTTTGGTCAGAGACTTAAGATTTAGTTCTGATACCAAGGACGAAGCTTACGAACTCAATCGTTTGTCTTATTATCATTCTTTTAATCTTTTTTCAGATCTACAAATTATCAATTCTTTAAATCCTTTTTTCGTTTGTTTTGACTCTTAATCCCCTCTTAATCCCTTTGCAATTCGTTTGTTTTTAGATCTACAAACTTACTTGCAGTTTTTTTTTTTTTTTTTTTTTTATGATTCTTTTGATCCTTTTTTTTCAGATCTACAAATTATCAATTCTTTTAATCCGTTTTTCGTTTGTCATGACATTGAATCCCTTTTGCAATTCGTTTATTTTCAGATCTACAAACTTAACCATTTTTTTCGATCCCTTGTAGATCTTCAATATTTTTTTTTTTTTCAATTTTCTCGTGAAGCTTCCCATGATCCGCTGGCAGGCCTCGTTTGATTTGATGCCCCATCCCACAATCCGCTGGTAGGCCTCGTTTGATTTGATGGCCCAGCCCACAAACAGGGCATCATTTGATGTCCCAGCCCACACCCAATGGCCCTGAGCAAGCAACCACGATCAAAGATTGACCTAGTTCACCTGCCTCTATATAAAAAAGTAGTTACACAGTTCAGCTCTCACTTTTATAATCGGACATTAACTAATTCAATATGTTTCGTTTGTCAACCATCACTCTTTAGCGAGTTGTTTCCAGGTTTCTCTTCCCCTCCACCTTTTTAGGGTTTCTCTTCCCCTCCACCACGCTAGGGTTGCTCTTCCCCTCCACCTCTCTAGGGTTTTTCCTCTTCACCTTTGGAAACAACTCGCTGAAGAGTGATGTTTGACAAACGAAACATATTGAATTAGTTAATGTCCGATTATAAAAGTGAGAGTTGAACAATGTAACTACCTTTTTTATATAGGTCAATCTCTCTAGGGTTTCTCTTCCCCTCCACCACGCTAGGGTTGCTCTTCCCCTCCACCTCTCTAGGGTTTTTCCTCTTCACCTTTGGAAACAACTCGCTGAAGAGTGATGTTTGACAAACGAAACATATTGAATTAGTTAATGTCCGATTATAAAAGTGAGAGTTGAACAATGTAACTACCTTTTTTATATAGGTCAATCTCTCTAGGGTTTCTCTTCCCCTCCACCACGCTAGGGTTGCTCTTCCCCTCCACCTCTCTAGGGTTTTTCCTCTTCACGTCTCTAGGGGTTTTCCTCTTCACATCTCCAGATGCCCATTTTCACCTCTCTCTTTCTCACATCTCTCTCCATTTCCCCTTTCACCCTTTACACTCCGGTCAAGCTTTCCTCTCTCTCCTCTCTCACCGGCCTTTTCACGCAGCACTCCTCAGGTTTGTTGTTATATCTGATTCAACACATTTTATTTATATATCATTTAGTAAAAAACCCTTCTTTTATTTTTCAGCGGTCACGCTTTCCTCTCTCCCCTCTCTCACCGGCCCTTTCACGCAGCTCTCCTCAGGTTTGTTGCCATATCTGATTCAACACATTTTGTTTATATATCATTTAGTAAAAAACCCTTCTTTTATTTTTTAGGGAACCGGTGGCGGCGCCGGTGGCACCACCGGCGGTGGCGGTGATGCAGTCGTTGGCGGTGGTGGTGGTGGCGGCGCCGGCGGTGGTGGTGGTGGCGGCGCCGGCGGTGGTTGTGGCAGCTGCAACTGCATTGGTGTGTGTCAGTATAAACCCTCCTTAATTCCAAGACTCGACTTTGGTTTCAACGTCGCCTTCAACATCATCCACCGTTTCGGTTTGTGGTCGGTAGCTTTGGCTTTCTTGTCTGAGCTTGTGACTGAGAAGAATGTTAAGCATTTTGCAGAGAGTATGATAAGGATCTGCGATCCGAGCTTAGTATAATAGGGTTTCAGTTTTAATATATCTTTATCTTCCACTTTGATCAATCTGTCTAGGTTTAAGTTGTAATAACTTGTCTTCTTCCACTTTGATGAATCTGTCTAGTTTTAATATCTTGTATCTAGACTTTTGGTTTTCTCCCATGTTGCAAAGTTCGTTCTTTTATGGAACTTTTATATAATGGAAAGAGCAAGACTTTTGTTTTTTCCCATATTGCAAAGTTGTTTTAAGAAAAATAATCCTGAATAAGACAAATATCTATAACGTTTTCAGATAAACAACACTAATGAATGGACAAGAGTAGTAAAGTGAAAAGGGGTTACATTTGGTGACAATGCTCTCTAAACGGACCAAAGATCCAATAAACGAGAGGAGCTCTCTAGGTGTGACACGGCGAGATACAAAACGAAAGAGACAAAAGATCATCCAATAGTTTGATAAAGAATAGTTTGATAAAGGACAAAGGCTGTCTACTACTAGTTATCTATAGACCGATAAAGTACTCGCACGTATAAGCTTGATCACCAAGCATTTGGACAAGAAAAGGACAACTTGTGGGTTTTATAGAAAAGATGATAGTTGTAGTTTTCAATTTTTCTTTTTATTTTTAAAATTATTTGGAACATGTGCGAAGAGGGAACTAGACAGCCCTAATATAAAAGAACTGTGTTTGTTGTTCAAAAAAAAAAACACTGTATTTATTGATTTAATTATTTATTATCTTAAATACTCCCCATTCTGTTTGTAAACTTTTTTAAAACTCATATTCCTTTTCAAAGTTTTATATTCACGACAAAAAAAAAAAGGGAAACTATCGAATACGAATAAGTCCATTTGGCTGAACAAAATTCTCTTATGCAAGGTAAGCTTTCAAGTTCCATCGTAAGAATTTTAATTGGCAACCATCAAAACAATATTACGAGTTAGTTTACTAAAGAGGGATTTTACATTTTCAAATTTTGATTCCTCAAACTTTATAGTAACAATGATTGATACACGTGTCATCAGTCAATACAATTTTGATTCCTCAAACTTTATAGTAACAATGATTGATTTTACATATCGTTTCTTATCTCTTTGGTGAAAGTTGTTAGAATCTTTTTTTATTAGTGTTTGATCTTTTCATATACAAATATAATAAAACTTACCGCTATAAATTCTTAGCGACAAAAATTCAACCGCCACAGATATTATGTTACGTTGATGATAGAATGAACACTAAGTCACTAAGTCTAGAATAAAGCTGTCAATAAAAGCCTGTATTTGAAATTCAAAAAAAAAGCATCTTGTAGAATTATTTAAGAACAACATGCTAAATGCTAATAGTTAATTTTGTTCAAAAATTACGTTGTCTTCTTTAATAAATGATGCTAGCCTAGAAGTCTACGGACCATCCATCTCCAACAAAAACATCAAAACACCAAATTTGAATGATTTCATCTCCAACAATACACCAAATTTAGTATAATACGATTCATCACACCAGATTTTCACGCACGTGACAACTGAAGTTTTCATACTCTCTCAGGAAAATGGTTTACCATCTTTTTTATATGAACTGGGTTTTCATTATTTCAAACAGGTTGCAATAATAATTAAATTTGCGCTGAAGAGTTTTTATTATTTTATTTTAAGTTTATCCACTTCACTCAACCACAAAAACGCTCCAAGTTCACCAACCCAAAATGCATGGTAACAACTGTTGAGACTCGAACACTTCTACCTTTTGAAAAAAAGATTTACCAGCAGAGCTAACAGCTCCGGGGTAGCACATGTCATTTTGAACCTTTTTTCAAAGTTCGCTTCGTTTATATCAAAAGGACAAGTTGATATGTATAACTTCACCATAAATAACAACGAACTTTGGTTAAGGACAAGGATTTGTCTGGATAATGGTATAAACGGTCCGTACAATAATGCGGTTTCCAATAATTAATTAAGGCTTCTGGAAATGACAAGTGGTGGCTTATCATCACTTTGGCACATATTTTAACAAACAATTAACTTTTCAATGAACAAACCTCTTAATGTCCACCTTAAACTGAAAGCCTAAATAACAGCCAACGAGCTTTAGCCATGTGGTGTTGAGAATCAAACAATCAGTCTTTTAATGTCTTTTTTTGAACCCCAGAAAGGCTTTCACACCCACTTTATTTCCCATATATATGGACATAGTTCCTAAAAAGCAATACTAATTGGATTATCCATTTTATAGTACTAAAGCCATTATTATAATCTTTTTAAAATACTTTCTGATGTGTTTGTTTTGTGTGTTTGTGTCATATCTTGGGTTAAATATTAATCATGGTGGAACCAGTTATGAGCTCCGTTGGCGTTATATTAGTAATTAAATGAATAATTTATTTGAATTATGCTTCCAATGAGGACATCACTCGATCTATAGTATGAAACATTTTATTTTATTTACTAAAGTATGAAAACAGTTTTACTTATTTATGTTTAGAGTATACTCCACTCCGACGAATTATTTGCTTTCTTTAAATAAATCATAAAATAATAAGCATCCATATTTATGAATAATCTACAAAATAGCATTACAATCCCAAAACAGACAAAACCAATCAAATTGAGCGATTTGTTAAAACGCCGTGACATATGATCAAGCTTGTAATAAAAAAGCTGATCATATATCCTAAGATAATATCATACCCCATTACTTTTCTTTAATTATTACACTTAACACATGCCTTTCCCACGTATACTTCGTGTTAAATAAAGTAACGATTTTTATAATTTTATTCAGATAATATCATACCCCATTACTTTTCTTTAATTATTACATTACATGTGTGGTGTTCCAACACTTGTGTGATAGTCTTCCTTGGGGTGTCAACAAAGAAATCATTTTTTTCAGAAATATCCGATACCAGACAAAGTGGTTTTGAATCCATATGTTCCAAAGTGATCTCATCCTCTGGTAACCTATTAAAATGTACACGGAGAGATAATGAAATATCATCACACAGTTTATTAATAAATATAAAAACTATAATAGTTCATATATTAATTACAGTTTCAAGAAAGCTTCAACCTCATCCATATCAGGATTCAAGGCTATATCAGAAATATTGTAGACGTTGGAAACACTACGTTCCGCTGTACATATAACAAAATAAAAAACGTTAGATGGGTAAAATTGCATAACAAATGTGTAAGTGAAAATAGATAATTTAAATTATATTGGTTCTTAGTTCTATATAATGCTTACATTGGCAGACACTGATCTTCCCAAATCTGACAACGCATATCAAAGCACGGTTGATGCTGTAATTGATGCTGTAATGAAGGACATCACTAACCACCTCAGCATTATCACCCCACAAAACGATTGTGAGGCGCTGATCACTGAACTAAACATTAACAGAACGTACATAAGCATATTCTATAATCCAACCTTATATCTACAAAGTATAATCTAATGAATCGTTACACTTGATTCCTAAGCTGTAAGGACAACTTGTGGTGGTATCCTTGCCATCGACAGATATAATGTCCAAATTACTAAATCCAACGACCTGGCCGATAACGTCTAAAATATATGTATATATTAATTAAAGAAAGTGTTAGGCAACGCATAGATTTAACAATGAACATTATTAATGCGAAGAATGTAAACAAAAAAAATGTCATATGTATACTCACCAACCAAGTAATCAGTATAAAAGTTCCCAAAAGCAATGGGATGGAAACCACTCAATTGGCGAGGCAGCAGTTCTGAGACACGGACACGGGTTGAATTTGAAAACACTATTTTGTATGCATGTTTGTTGTTCGATATGCACCCACCGATGGCGTGACATTAAAATTTAATATCACCCGTGAACACCCCTCAAAAATGAGATAAAAGCGGGCGACCAAATCTTTATTAACAACACACGCATGAATTGTTTCTCCCTGCGACCAAAGCACAATGGATCATCGATCAGTAGTTATATACTATAACAATTTAGTTAAATTTGGTAGTATTATGAATCGATAAAAACTTACAAAAGAATCGCATAAGAAGCATTTTAACCATTTTTCCAACTCATAACAATAATCATCATTAGTGTATAACAATAATACTTAAAAAATGGAAACAAACAATAGTAACTAGTCAAAGCATATCATATTTTTTATAAGTTTGTGTTGAAAAACTTAGTCAAATTTAGTAAAACTAAGGGAGATAACATATTTTGTAAATATGAGTTTTACATATCTTGAAGTTACTTATCACTCTTAAAAATACAAGTTATTCAAAAACTAGTCTAGAAGACTAAAAACAAGCGCGGAAGTCTTCCACGGAAGTTTTCTCGGATCAGTTAAAAACTTTAATTAATGTGAATGTTGGTAACCTCATAAATATCACCAATTAAGTTATAAATTTCATTCAGTAGCCCAAATATTCATTAATAAACACGAATTAACAAGAAAATGTTAAAAAATCTTTATAGTTTTAGAAAAAATGCAAGTTTATTAAACATTGACGCAGACGACATCCACATAGGTCATCTAGTAGACTTCCAGAGAAGCTGGTCTGGGATGGATCATGGACGATGGGATCTCGACATCCTAATACTCAGCAACGTCAACTCATGTCACCTCGCCCCTCTTGGCAGAAACTTTAGCGGTGCTTGCCGCTATGAACTTTGCCTATCACATGTTATCATTCAATCGCAGTTCTCTCTGACTCTCAGATACTCATCAATACAATCATGAAGAAGATGAAGTTATTTAAATTCTAACCCGCACAGCCATTTATTCTCAATTTTAAATAGCATACACTTTTTTTTTATAATAAAATTTTATTTAAATTAATGTATAATAGTATATATTATTAATTACGAAATTAATAAATGGTATTAATTTAAATAAAATATTTTAAAATTTAAATTTACAGTTAACAGTTATAACTAAAAATAAAATTTTGTTATAACTAAAAATAAAATTTAAATTTACAGTTAAAATTGATTTATTATTAATATCTTTATATATTGAATAAATTAATATTAAATAAATGTAATTAATGAAATAGACCTAATAAAGCTAGTATGACTTTTTTTATGGTAGATAAAAATGGTACTTCTCTTTTAATAGAGAAGATATCGACCACCACCATGTCGTCTTATTAATCGTGCCGCTATATAAACAACACTGCATGCTTTTTTAATTTTCAATTAATTAAATGTCGATTTCTTAACTAATTAAGAATATACTAGATTTTGATCCGCTCTCCGAAGGGCGAGTATATTTTTGTTTATATTTTCTTTGTTAGAAATGAAATATTCATATTTGTGTCTTTTGTAATCATATTTGTAATTTTTTTTGTAATCATATTTGTGTATAATATTTTTTAAAAACTTTAGTAAGAACTTTTGTTAATTCTATTAAATTTGTGAGGTTGCCAAAGTATACACTTGTTCCATAGTCATTTCGTGCATTAATTTTGATTTTTTATCCAAACAATTATAAATTTGTTATTTTTTAAAAAAATTAATAAAACATAGTTACAAATTTGTTTAGTAATTAAATAGTAATTAAATATTTGTAAAAATAGTTTTCCATTAAATTTTCATCATTTGATTTTATATATAATGATTTATAAAATGTTATTATTACACATAATAATTTATGATGCAAATAAAAATGAGTTTATAATGTTTGATCCAATCTATATTATAATAGATCAGTTTTTGCTCACTCCTCAGCGCGCCACGTCATCGTTTTGTGGGTCCCACTTTTAAAAAGTGTGAAAAAGTGTCAAGCCCATGGCTCGAACTCGGGTTATTGAGATATAAACACCAACATTTATACCACTAAGCTAACTGGTATCTTTGTACATTGATAACCGAACCTAATATATATTTATGAAGGTCGGAAGCCATTGCTTCTTCGGCTTCCTTTGAGGGTCGGACCTACAAGTGTGTTATGGGTTTCATTTTTAAATGAGATTCATCATGTTATATGAAAAAAAGCTTAAGTTTGCAACAATTATGGTTTTTCTATATTGTAAACTGTTGTAGTTTAATATGAGTTCTTTTCATCATTGTCTCAAACAAGTCTGAGTTACAGAGTTGCACCGTGTATATGTTCGTAATCTATTTTTTCACCGGTGAACTCTTCATGTCCCCATCTTAAATCGCTTGATCATAAATGTTCCTGATTTGTAGCCCCTCTGTAAACCATATACATATGATTCTCATCTTTTATGAACTCAATCTGCATCTCCACAAAACTCATTGATTCCTCTTAGCTTTAACAATCTTCTAGAAAATGTTTCTCTCTGCCTCTCCAGTTCGTCAAACCGGCGTCCCGACGTCTGTCACTCAACCTTCGAGTCTCTCCGTCTTGGTCTTAGTAGTCAGATCATAGTCTCTGGCTTCCTCCGCTTATGGGATTCCCTGAACTTCAAGAAAGACAGGGAGTTTGTGGGAATCACGGTTCTTTTCCTCGATGGAAAGGTAAGTTAATCTTCGATCTATCACCCTTATTTAACATAATTGT
>NC_027748.1:42351219-42380587 GCF_000695525.1 Brassica oleracea var. oleracea | reverse complement strand
GTGACAACCCTGTTGTAAGATTTTAGTTTGTGCAGAACAAAAAACCTTGATTTATTTTCTATTTAGTTTAGTGATAGTTGTTGACAATCATGAGTTATTTGCCAATATGTTTTTTATGCGACATTTCAGAACTCTCCATTCCAAGCGGAACAACATATGGAAGCTAATTTTTCTGGAAGCTCCTCGACTTCAACACAGAATCAGAAGATAGATGTTGGTGGGAGGTTAATCAGGGGAATACTTCAGAGAACTGAGACTGCCTAGCCAAACTTCATCTTTTGTACAGCTTGAGCAAAGACTGGAACCCACAAAACCCGAGAGAAGAAAAACAAAACACGAAATTAATATATTCAGATCTTCTCTCTTGCATGTCTAACATCTGGCGCCGACGAAACTCAACACCCACGGCAGACGAAGCTGATGCAAGTAAACCTCTCATCAATCATGCTTAAAATCAATCTACGTTTTTCAATCACACAAACTAAGAAACAAATTTCCCTACATGAATCGGGAAATTAGTGCCCACATTCCCAACATAGAGAAAAAAGGAGTTGAAGTCCTAACAGTTTTTTAGTATTAGACTAAACCACAGATTCAAGACCCAATTATTTTGAAACCCTAACATTTTAAATCCAAATTTATTATCTTTTTCCATGCACTATTTGATTTATATACAAACAATTACCTAATTAAACATTAACAAGTTCCATCACCCTCAACTTTGAACATATAAGATATAAAAATATCAACATATGACTTCGTCGTTCATTCTTATATCAAACTCATCAACCTATGTAATATCCAAAGTCCCATCAATCACATTATAGACAAAAAAACAATAAAATCTCGTAAACAAAACTTTTACAATGCACCTAGTGTAAATGAAAAGTCCACTTTAGTTGTTAACAACCAATTCTAGTTAAGCTAAAAAATCGGGAAGCTCAATTGGTAAACAAAACCTAGATTCTGTTTTGCCATTCATAATCCATCTCCTTAAAAGTAGGACTCGGTTATGGAACAGTTTTGTTTTTTAGATGTTGTATAAATAAAAGTTAAATAAGCAGTTACATATTGATGCTGTATTTTTTAAAAATGGATTCAACTAATATCAATCGGGCATCTTCATGTTTTAATAGTATTGATATTAAAATCCAGAAAACTTGTGAATCTTTTTAAAACACAAACGGATTAGAGAGAGAAACGCGCATTTCTCCTCCTCCTCCTCCTCCTCCTCCTCGGCTTCTCAATCACCGATCAAATCCGCGGCCGAAGGAGACACACAAAATGGCTATGGCTAGGGCAACGTCTGGCCCCGCCTACCCTGAGAGATTCTACGCCGCCGCGTCTTACGTCGGCTTCGACGGATCTGACTCCTCGGCGAAACACGTCAGCTCGAAATTCTCCGACGACACTTCACTAATTCTCTACGCGCTCTACCAGCAGGTCAGCCACACTCACGATTGTGAATTTTCACGAGATCTGTGTTGTTTGATCTCATCCATAATGTTATCAGTAACTCTGCTTAGTTAAATGTTGCCTTGAGATTTGTTTATCGATTTGATCGAAAACGAGATCGTAATATATTTTTTTTATTAATCAGATCTCACGGATCATCCGTCTTTGAATCGCAGTTTACTTTAGATCTTGATTGGTTATATAACACGTGACTATATAGCCTTCTTGTATTGGTGCTGATTAGTGTTTGTTATGTATTGTGCTGAGACTGCTTGTTTCTTCATAGAGATGTATATACTAATTAAGTGATTAATATGTAAACAGGCTACTGTAGGACCGTGCAACACTCCGAAACCTAGTGCGTGGAGACCAGTGGAGCAAAGCAAGTGGCAAAGGTTTTTGATTCTTTGCTGTGTACATTTACGCATTCATATGTATATGCTTGAGTTTGGAATCAGAAGCTTTGTGATCAATATCAATTATTAAAGTAGAAGAATTCAGATACTTCATGAAAAAAATCAGGGAAGCGGGAAAGGCGTATTCTAGTTGTAAGCTGCGTAGATGAAAACTAGAAGTGTAGGATTTGTATTTACATCCATCGGTTGGGATTTCGTTCGTATGTATTCAAAAATATTGGGAAATACAATTCTACATCACCGAGCTTGTTCTAAAATCATTTACATATATATATTTAGTTGGCAGGGGCTTGGAACCATGCCTTCCATCGAGGCAATGCGTCTGTTTGTTAAAATTCTGGAGGTAAACAACAGAGAGGTCTATGTCTATTTTTTTCAAAGAATTTACTGGAGCATAGACTTAATGTCTTCCCTTTTGCTCACTTTATATCAGGAAGAAAATCCTAGCTGGTATTCGAGGGCATCTAATGATATTCCAGATCCTGTAATAGATGTCCAAATCAATGTGAGTTTTGTATCCCGTAGGATTATGTGTCAATACTACACATTTCTTCCGTAGTGGAGACGAGAAATTGAGTCTTTTAGGGCAATTATTCACTGTAGCAGACAACAAAAGAGGAGCCTGTTGTTGAGAATGGGAACTCCTTTAGCGAGACAAAGACAGTTTCTGCTGAGAATGGGCATTTGGCAGAAACTCAAGATAAAGATGTAGTCTCAGAAGACCCAAATACTGTTTTTGTATATAATCAGTGGACTGCACCCCAAACATCAGGTCAGCGGCCAAAACCCCGTTATGAGGTAATATACTTTCTCCCAATTTTGGAATATAGCAAAAAGGTCCTGTCATTCATGTATCATCTACACATTCTAACTCTTGATTATCATATTTGCTTCAGCATGGAGCAGCAGTTATTCAAGATAAGATGTATATATATGGTGGAAATCACAATGGCCGTTACCTTGGTGATCTTCATGTAAGCAACTCAGATGATGCATAAACACATAAGCTGATGGTTTAGTTGAAGTATTCAGTTTCATTTTAGTTCCCGCTAACAATCTTCTGTGGAATGTATACAGGTTCTAGATTTAAAAAGTTGGACTTGGTCAAGAGTTGAAACCAAGGTTGCAACTGAATCAGAGGAAACCTCTCCAACACTACTATCTCCTTGTGCTGGTCATTCTTTGGTGAGTTTTTTTAACTTGGTTGCGTTTTGTATTGGTTTCTACCTTTTGGGTTTCCGGCTTAGAAATATTCAGGAAAGCGGTTTCAACTATAAAGGAAAGTTGACTCTTCATGAAATCCACTTGGTCTATTATTTTTCACATGCCTTCTTTGTTTGTTTTGTAGATACCATGGGACAACAAATTGCTGTCTATCGGTGGTCATACTAAGAATCCCTCAGAATCTATGCAAGGTAAGCGTTTATTTGCAAATATATTATAGGAGTTTTCCGTGATCTTAATTATTACAATCATTTTTCTACTGTTTCCCTGACACAGTGAGGGTCTTTGATACCCATACCTGTACATGGTCAATGTTGAAGACATATGGGAAACCACCGGTATATCTTCGCTTCTCTCATGTTATTTCAATTTTTTCACATTTCGTTGCATGGAATATTCCAGTCTTGGTGAACAAATATTTGTTTGGTTTCTTGAACTGAAACTCTGTTTGTCATTTTCTTTTGCTTTTAGGTTTCACGTGGAGGCCAGTCAGTCACAGTCGTGGGTAAAACCTTGGTGATATTTGGTGGACAAGATGCAAAGAGATCACTTCTGAACGATTTGCATGTACTTGATTTAGAAACTATGACCTGGGATGAGGTAGATTCCATGTAAGGTTTCAAAACATTTCTGCATTTTTTCTCTCTTTCGAAGAAGTCAAACCCATTTAAGATTAGATATATAACAAGCAAAAGATTTTAGAAAGCCACCAACTTACTCCTTTAACATTGTTAATGAAAGATTTGCAATCAGGGTTTAAACTGTTGTCAACTTGCAGAGGTGTATCTCCGTCTCCGAGGTCTGATCATGCTGCTGCAGTGCATGCAGAACGTTACCTTCTTATCTTTGGTGGGGGTTCACATGCTACCTGTTTTGGTGATCTGCATGTCCTTGATTTGCAGACTGTAAGTTAAGCTTTAGCTTATATTGTTTCAGCATCCTTTCGAACATTCTTTATCAGCGTCTGACATAACTATCACATATAGATGGAGTGGTCAAGACCAGCACAACAAGGCGAGGCACCAACTCCCCGATCTGGACATGCTGGCGTGACAATTGGCGAAAACTGGTTTATCGTTGGTGGCGGTGATAACAAGAGTGGTAGGTTTACCCTTTTCTGTTTATCACCCAGATAACTTCTTATGGGAAAGACTTAGTATTGTCTTTACCTTATCTAATCTTTTCTGACTGATTGTGCTGAAACCTGATAAATCACTGTAGGGGCATCTGAAAGTGTTGTACTAAACATGTCAACTCTTTCATGGTCGGTAATTGCTTCAGTTGAAGGATGTGTACCTCTAGCTAGCGAGGTAGTTAAACGAATAGGCTTTATCAATTTTAATTTGCCAGATAATTATAATAAAGGGCAAAACTTCATTTTCTTTTATACTGACAGGGATTAAGTTTAGTGGTGAGTTCATACAACGGTGAAGATGTACTAGTTGCTTTTGGTGGTTACAATGGACGTTACAACAATGAGGTAGGGAACTATGTTCTAAACCCATAAGTCCCATTCTCTTGAATTTACCCTCAGTTCTGCTTATAATTACTCCTCTGGCGTTAGATTAATCTACTTAAACCAAGCCACAAATCAACACTGCAACAAAAGACTGTAGAAGCGCCTTTGCCAGGTAGTCTTTCTGCTGTTAACAACGCCACAACCAGAGATATCGAGTCAGAGGTGAGCCAAGAAGGCAGAGTACGGGAAATTGCCATGGACAATGTTAGCCCTGGATCAAAGGTACCTTCCCTCAATCTTGATCAGTGTTATCCAGTTAGCTAGCTTGTTGATAGGTTGCTGATAGTGATTGTACCGTACGTTATATAGTTACCCAAGTCGAGATTATCATCATTTCTTTCTCTTATGTTGATGTTTGGTAATGAATCTCCTCCAGGTTGAAGTAAACAATGAACACATTATTGCGACTCTTAAATCGGAGAAGGAAGAACTGGAGGCATCACTGAACAAGGAGAAGTTGCAGACTCAACAACTAAGGCAAGAGTTATCAGAAGCCGAATCACGAAATACAGATTTGCACAAGGTAATAAATAAATAACATTTTCACCCTTCTTGGAAACAAAAGCCGAAAACCCAAAAAAAAAATTGTTTATAAGCCATTGTTTGTTGTTGACATTTTATCTTTTTGCTATAGGAACTTCAGTCTGATCGTGGCCAGCTGCAAGCGGAACAATCAAGATGTTTTAAACTTGAGGTATAAATTCCATAACCCACATCTCTTTCATACCATGACTTACAGAAGATAGAATCTACGTAAAAGCCATGTGAATCAATCTCTGTCATCTGTTGTTTGATAAGCTTCATCAGGCTATTCGGAGTAAAAGCAAAGCAAAGCAAATTTAGCAAAGCCTAACTCAGATCTCCTACCTTTGAATGTTGCAGGTTGATGTTGCAGAGCTAAGGCAAAAGCTTCAAACGTTGGAAACACTACAAAAGGAACTTGAACTCCTCCAACGCCAAAAGGCTGCCTCTGAACAAGCATCAACGAACGCTAAACGTCAGAGCTCCGGTGGTGTCTGGGGCTGGCTCGCTGGAAGCCCTCAGGAGAAGGATGATGATTCGCCATAATTTGTTTTTTTTTTTTTTTTTTTTTGTTTCTTCTTCCAGTAAGATCTTTCATTACCCTTCCTTTTTTGAGCTTTATATTAGCCTTTTTTTTCTTCTATATTACTTATGATTCGTGTTATATCTCTGTTATACAACTTATCACTAGATAGAATAGTGTATTTCTAAGAGAATATTTTTGTATACAACTTTCTTTTTTTCAAACAAACGTAGCCAGCTTTCGGTATTGCTGGGCTATTTCGGTTCAAAATGCAACTCTTAAGTCTTGATAGTTCTCTATCAATTTGGTTATATCACAGGATGAATAAAGAGACTAGTAAATAACTCTCTGCATCACCATTAAAATAATCTATTACGAAACGTATCTTAAAATGTAATATTAATATATCTTAACAATATAATAAAATTTTAAATAACCATTAATAAATTAACAAATTGTACATGAGTTTTTAAATTTGTTTTTCAAGTCTTTCAAAAAATCCCTTATCTTTCATTCTTTTTCAATTTTTTTTATTTATTTCATGATTTTAACTCCCCTACACATCCTTAATAAAAATGTTTCATTTAACAAAATCTTGTTTAAGAGATTTTTTTTTTTGAAAAACAAGTACATAATAAATAAATACTATTGAAATAATTACATCACATAACTTAAGCGATAAATTCTAGAGTTCTAGATTCTCTTTGTATAAAGATACGAATAAATCCTAATCCACTAAAGAATCAAAACAACCATTATAACAAATTATAAATATATTAATTAATTCATCAAATCTCATGTTTCTAACGAAGTACTCGTCTCTCTTCTCTTTTATGTTCATTCTTCTATTGATTCTTCACACAAACGATGATCGATTACTACCAACCAGTAGAGATTAACATAGTCTCGGCTCAAGATCTCGACTCCATAAACCTTTTGTTCAGACCAACCGTCTATGTTTCCGTCTCTGTAACACGTGGTTCACGTGACAAGCAAGTCACACCAGCTGCTGTTTGCGAGAAGAAACTCTTACGATGGAACCATCGTATGAAATTTTATATAGAAGACGACAAGGTTCAAAGGAATGAGTCAGTGTTTGTGTTTCAAATCAAGGTTAAGAAGTTTTACGGGTCTACAAAAGTTGTTGGAAAACTTTTCGTACCGTTAATGCAATTGATTCACTTGAATGAAGAGAAGACTATAACTGAGCATACCAAAATCGATTATCAGGTGATTACTGAGTCTGGAAAACCAAAGGGTTGTATATGTTTAGGGTTTAGTTTTGGGAGTGTTTTTAAGGGACAAATTAGCGGTTGTGACTCGGATAGTAATGTTGGGGTTTGTGAGGATTGTAGATTAGGAGCTTGGGGAATTATTAAAGATGTGCCATCTGCTCCTTGTGAAGACGATATCTATGCTTGAGAAATCATTTTTTTCTAATATTTCCCATACCTTATTATTTTCCATATTTTTTTTTTTAGGTCAAAGATGAATGATCATGATAAATTATTTTGAATAGAGCGATAGTTTATTTTGATAACAAGGGAAATATATTGTATTCTTGATTCTTCTAAACAAACTGATTATTGTTATAGAGTTTGAAAATTAAGTGACGCATGGACCAATGCACATGTATAATAATCTCTTAAAAGAAATAAGAATGGAAAGCTTGAGAATTATCATGTAAAGCCCAATAAGTCATATAAAATCTAAAACTCCCACTACAAAATAAATCCCCCATTGCATTAGCAAACTCTTAAAGCTGATCTCTCTTCCCTCAATCTGGTAGAGAGTATAAAAAGAGAATTAATGAGAATTCACTGAAGGAGACAAGATGTTAGTTTTATTTAAGTATAAAAATTAAGAAATAAATTTACAGTTTTTTGTGTGTTTTTTTAAAATTAACAATTTTTTATGTTTTTTTGTTGAAAATTTACCGTCGTTGGTTAGATTTGAATTCTTTCTTTAAATGAGATTTTTACGAGGGATGAACAAACAATTTAAGATCCAAAATCTAAATTTTATATTAATTCGCATAATTCCGTTTTTCTGAGATTCGAAATCCAGACCTCATGGTGTAGATAGATTGGACACTAAAAAATGGGCTCATTATTGGTGACGTTGTAGACCAAAATAAAGGTAGCTTTATATGTAGTTAAATATTTGAAACATGTATTATTTAAAACATCAAATGCAGATGAAATTTTTTAAGCGATTGTATTAGTGCGCATGTTGCAAGGTAACACTAATCTTTCTGAAGACTTACAATTAGAGTTTTCCATTAAAGATTTGGTTGATCAGATCAAGCCAGGAAAAGATAAAGATTTGAAGCTTTCAAACTTAAATCTTACCTTCAACCATGTTGCATTAATAGGGGTGATGAAAAAACCAACAACTAAACATGAAAGTGAAAAGGTAACGATTACGTTATCACTCTTGATAAATATTTGTATTGAAATCGCATCAATGGATAACATAATTATATTGTATTCTTTGGATTGAGCCGAAGGAACCAGGATTTAAAAGCTTTTTAAACTCTTGAACGATGCCAATGCTTCATTTGTTCAACAAAAGGTGGACCTATACCTGGTGGGTTTAAGTCTTGAGAAAACTCCACGTCTTGAATGACTTCCCAAGATTAGTGACATTATTATTTTAATATGTAACTTGTGATCTATTTTTATATAGTAAAGAATTATTGGTTTGTACACATGTTTCATTATAATATATAGCTTGTGTTCTATCTTATATGAGAATCATTATATGTACATGTGATGAACTTTAATAATTCTGTTAAGAAAAAGAAAACTACTAACTTTTTCAATCTATTTCAGGAAGAAATCTACTTGTTGCCAAAGAAAAAAATTATTACGCTTACAATTCATATAAATATAGTTTGCTTTATATCATTATTCAAAATTATCATCAATCACAAATGTGATGTCATATGCATTGATGAATAAGTAAATGGAAATTACATAAGTTGTAAGCGTAATACTTCTTTTCTTTGGCAAGAAGAAGATTTCTTCCTGAAATTGATTGAAAATGTTAGTTAAAATTTTCTTAACATAATTATTAAATTACATAGTTGAACTATGTTTTGATGATAAGATACAAACTTAGAAAAATTTATCCGGATAATAGATTTAACAATTCATTATATCGATTGCAAAAGAAGTCAGAAATTATATTTGATGTTCAAATAAGAAAAACTCATGTTAATCTCCGAAGTAGAAATTCCAGATATATAGTATTTTTTAATCTATATGAAAATCTTCAACTACATTTATTTTCTTCAAAGTCAACTCATCCACCTTCCTTGGGCCTGAACATTGAAAATGAAAATAAAACTTAAGGAGTTGCTCTGTCTTTACATAGCACATAAAACATCTCTATACTTTGAACAAAGAAAACAAGAAAAAGTTCCATATACAGTTAGAGACGCATGAACCCCTAACCCTCCTCAATATTCTACAAACATGTTCCAAAATCCCTAACAATCACAAAGATCATCGATGGTTCTTGTCATATATATACGTTGTTTAGGTGCTTCATCCATTATAATCAAACTTGATCCCTTTCATGCAACATTTATGGAGTGCATGATGTGTTTTCACTCATGTTTTGTCAGTAATCTATTTGGTTTTCTTTGTAACTTGACATTATCCCAACACACTTTGAAACTCTTAATCTACACATGCTCTTGTTATCTCTCTCATTGCTTTACCTCTAAACACAACAAAATGTTCATACATGTGTTTCAATCGCATAACCATATCCTTTTACAATCTTTTAGAAATTCAGAACTTTGGGAACTGGTTACATTCATTATTTCAAAAAAAAAAAGCTCTTTCTTTAGAAAATAAAAAGGTTCTTCAAATTGATAAAAGATGTAGAATATGAAAGATGGTCCCTATAACTTGGATTCTTTGCTCTTCTCGTTTGATCTCCTTATAATTGGTATCTTATTCGTGATAGCCTCATAGAAAAATGAGCTTTACGTTTTCGTGTTATGTATTCTCTTCTTCGCGCCTTCCATCAATTATTACGTATGATAATTCTTTACCTTAGTGCTAAATTGCTCCAAAACAATATAAAAAGACTTGTCGTCGCCTATCTAATCATTACTACATTTTATAAACATCAACTACCATATGATATATTTGTAAGCAATCTATCAAGAAAATACAATCGATTAAACCAAATGTTTAACATCGGAGACTAGACATTACATTATAATGTTGAATGAATATAAAAATTGGTTGAAGCGGCCAGCTGGTTCTTACTTTGATGAACGCCGTCCTTGGTGACCTGTGATTTGGACCCACCTTGTTCATAATGGTTTCGCCGCACGTTACGCGCTGCCTCTCACACCAACGCCGTGTACAGGTTGGGGTCGACGTTATTACCTGAAGGAAAGAGTCAAAGAGATAATTGTAATAAAAAAGACAAACTGCCGTTGCTCTCCATTTGAAAAATGAGTTTGGGTATCGGTTAAATGTACCGGGAAAGAAATATAGCTAGTACTACCCATGCATGAATGGGTATGGTGGTTTGTAAAAAACAGTGACAAAGTTAGGAGAGTGGTTTACATGTCTTCACGTAGGCTTTTCACCCGTAAGACCAAGCTGGATCTTAACCAACCAAATCTATATGTATATATGCAAGAAACTGAGATAGACGCTCAATTTACCTTTTTTTTTTTAATTAAAAAAACTCCATATGGATCTCTTATCTAAATTTTATGAATGCTTTATGTTACTCAAGCACGAAACACTTTTTTCTAATCAAACTCTCAGTTAAGAAAAAAATAAAACTGCATGGCTTATTAACAAAACCATTTATAGATCTCCTACATCAAATGTTTCTTTGGAGTTATCGAGCGTGATAAGATTATATCTACAACTTATTCTACATTTTGCCGAACGATCAAACTAATAAAATGTTTGATTTATGGTTAAAATGCATTAATGTAACTTTTACGGGAAAAGCATTATCGGAAAGAGGAGAAAACTTAACGGAACGTTGGACGGATTTTAGATGGCCATCTAACCTGAGCTCATACCATTTCGGTGATAGAGCGATAATTATGAAAAAGACAAACCAATCAACCAGCTGCTCTTGCCTAGAGAATCCCACGGTGTCACGCATTAGTTAAGCAAATGCCATTACCTAGATTTTCGTCTCTTTAAAAAACAAAGGAAATAAAATTGAACTATCGTGATAGTTAATCTAAGACTACATCATGTAACAAAGATTTCATATCATAGTGAACAAATATCCAAGACTCAAGTATATGAAGTTGATTTTTGACGGTTGAATGTTGCAAATTGCAATAGAACCAAATTGCCAGTTAAAAAGTTTAAGTTGAGGCCGTCCTAATTAGCTCTACACACATTACACAAGACGTGGGTGCACTATAAAAGTCTAAAACATATCTAAATTTTTGACGATAACCCAACGAATATTTCAAAGCCTAGAAATCATACTATATATATTAATCCCTAGGGATATTAATACAAAATGTGTTAGAAGAAAAAAAAGTATTAATACAAATAATATGAGAACAATTGCGTGCAAGTCAATTTCATAATTAATAAACAAAACCAAAAAACACATGGACAAATAGACAATGGCGATTTCGTTAATGTACCGACAAAGAAGCTCGTTGTAATAAATTTATCACGTTATAAAGAATCTAGACACCAATGCTTAACTTGTTGTCTTTAGGTAAGTACAGAATCAAGTTCCGAACAGAGAGAGAGAGAAGACAGACAAACAAATCTACAAAGGCGACTAAAGAAATCTGAAAAGTCTCTGGCTCAACCAGAAGGTTTGGTCAAAGAAGAAGATGAACTCTCGCGCCATCTACGCCGTCGTCGCGATTCTCGCCATCGTAATCTCAGCCGTCGACGCAAGCGGCTTCGGTTTCGGACACTCGCTTGATTTCGTAAGGACCGGATCTTCTACTCTCTTCTCTGGATGCGAAGGATCGATCGCTGAGTGCATCGCCGAGGAAGAGGAGATGGAGTTCGATTCGGATATCAGCAGGCGCATTTTAGCGCAGAAGAAGTACGTTAGCTACGGTGCGATGAGGAAGAACAGTGTGCCTTGCTCGCGCCGCGGAGCTTCGTATTACAACTGCCAGCGTGGCGCTCAGGCGAATCCTTACCGCCGTGGATGCAGCACCATCACGAGATGCAGGCGTTGATTGAAGAAGAACATGAGTAACTTAAATTACTATTTTGCCCTTGTATGCTTCTTTTTTTTTCTTTTTTTTGTTTGTTTATTTCCGGGATATACGGGTTTGATATACACATTGAAAACAAGTTATTTTTCTGGTTGTTCATATACAGTAAATTTATATTTCAGAGTTGCGCAGATTAAAAATAGTTATTAGTCCGATAAGTGATTGAGTTTTGGAATAACGTTGTATTTATATATCGACCGTATAATTATTAATCAACTATATGAATGGAATGAAAACAGAAAAAAATTCCCGTATTAGCTGTTGTTGGTGGCATGTTGGCTAATAAGGTGACGATGGGACACATCACAGCCTAAGCCTAGCACACTTAAACTATAAACATTTTCGATATAATTAGTATCGGTTGATGTTTTGATTTATCTAAAAGCCATTGAATGTTGTATATGCTATAGTTAAATTTATTATATGCTCCCTCTGCTAAACTTGACATATAAATGTCAAGTACTAACAATAAACATTCATAAGAAAAATTGATGAATTCGATCGAGATATATGCTGGAGTGTGGTATTGTTTAATTCATGTTCTAGTATAAATTTTTTTTTTTAAAGAGTTATCTATTATTAGGAGATATTTATTTAAGTTCAACAGTACAATCATTTATTGCAGAATGAGATATTTAATTCAGGAGGATATGTTTCAACGGTACAATAATTTATTGCAAGTGGAGATGATATTTCAAAGTATTGTAAAAAAAAAAAGAGTATTGTCGCACAAAAAATACTATTGTAGAGATTTTTTTTTAAAACAAAATTTAAAGGATTATCTATTATTTCTTTTAAATTGAAATATCTCCTCTTACAGAAATAACAGTAGTTTTTAAAAAGAAATAATAGATAATCTATTATTAGAAAATATTTATTTGATATTTAGTTGTTCAAAAAAAAAAATTTATTTGATTTCAACGGTACAATAATTTATTGTTATTTGAGTTCAACGGTACAATAATTTATTGAAGGAAGAGATATTTACTTCAACGGTACAATAATTTGTCTATAAATAACTCAGGCTTCGTGCAGTTTGATACCACATTTGAACGGATACATCAGCCTCAAAGAGCACAAAGCGATGCCTGATCAGGAGAAAGAGACTCGTGTACAAAATCTATTCCAGGATGGTTGCTTCTACTTGTCAACTAAACAACATTTGGCGTCTCTTCTTCAGGTACTACTACTTGTTTTTTTGGGTTATTACAAACTGGATTGCTCACTATGTTAGTTTGTCTTGACATTCATTGTTCATTATGGTTAAAGTTTCTTTGTTGTGCCATACTTGGTTGTTTTGTATACAGAGCGAGTTCTCATTTTCAAAGATGAGATATAGATAGAATGATCTCGTCCTACTTTTTTTTCCAGCGCACGTTACACCTAGTCTCATACCAGCATCAGCAACAGAGTTGGGAAATACACAGCAGTCAGTCTATAACCAAAAAAGCGAAAGAGTCATGCTCCTTCTGTTTCTAATAAAGGTCCCCTTTGTACCGCAAATTTTAATTCTTTCATTTCGTGTTGATACCCTTTATTATTTTCAAGTCCCTAACTAAATCTTGTTTTGTGTTTCTTTTCTTTATTTACAGGGGAGGAAAAAGTTTTAACGAGCTGCTAAGTGCTAACTAGTTGACGTTTCAGACATAACCTCTAACAGTGTAGCTAATGATCTTAAATCAAAAGTGGCAAAGTGTTTGTTTACAAGTTCAGACGTGTCAGACGAGGTAATATGTTTGGTTTGCTTTTAACACTTATCACTAAGTATTTCCTAATCAATCCAACTATTATAAAAAATTCTTTTTGTTGTTGTTTGTTTTTTTTTTGTAGTAAAACAGAATTGTTGTTGTTGTTTGTTTTTTTTTTTCAAATCGCATTTTTTTTGTTTTAATTTTTTGTGTCAACAAGTAAAAACGTTTATCTCAACTATTACACTTTACAAGATTTTGGACCCTAGCTTCTTGTTACTTTAGGTTCCAACCATCGTGTAGTCTAGCTAATGATCTTAAATCAAAAGTGGCAAAGTGTTTGTTTACAAGTTCAGACGTGTCAGACGAGGTAATATGTTTTGTTTGCTTTTAACACTTATCACTAAGTATTTCCTAATCAATCCAACTATTATAAAAAATTCTTTTTGTTGTTGTTTGTTTTTTTTTTGTAGTAAAACAGAATTGTTGTTGTTGTTTGTTTTTTTTTTTCAAATCGCATTTTTTTTTTGTTTTAATTTTTTGTGTCAACAAGTAAAAACGTTTATCTCATCTATTACACTTTACAAGATTTTGGACCCTAGCTTCTTGTTACTTTAGGTTCCAACCATCGTGTATTCTATCTAACATATACATTGCTATTCTGTATGTACCATGCTATAGTATATTTGTTAAGAATAGTATATTTGAGAAGTTGTGATAATCTTTGTTTCTTTTTATAAATAGCATGGTATATCGTCAAAACAGTTGTTCTAAAATTAAAGTGATGGCAATTTCTAGTTAACCATGATGATTATTACACTCTTTTTTTGACAAAATGATGTATACACACTCTTATGGAATGTTGTTTTTATTTGAATACTTTCTTTTGAGTGGTGGTGAAGTGATCGGACGAGTAAAGCTCATATAAAATATGTGTATGTCATGAGTAGGAGAAGTTCACAATTGGTTGTTATTGTGAAAAGAATGATGGATTCTTTTTTTGAGTGATGAATTTCACATGATTGTCATCATGATCGTTAGAGGTAATATGTTATGTTTGCTTTTAACACTTCTAAGAAATTTTGACATACAAATGTCAAGAGTACTAACAATAAACATTCATAACTCATAAGAAAATTGATGAATTCGATCGAGATATATGTTGAGTGTGGTATTGTTCCTTATATTTAGCATATTGTGTACATCATCTTAAGATTTGGAGGTAATATGTTATGTTTGCTTTTAACACTTCTAAGAAATTTTGACATACAAATGTCAAGAGTACTAACAATAAACATTCATAACTCATAAGAAAATTGATGAATTCGATCGAGATATATGTTGAGTGTGGTATTGTTCCTTATATTTAGCATATTGTGTACATCATCTTAAGATTTGGAGGTAATATGTTATGTTTGCTTTTAACACTTCTAAGAAATTTTGACATACAAATGTCAAGAGTACTAACAATAAACATTCATAACTCATAAGAAAATTGATGAATTCGATCGAGATATATGTTGAGTGTGGTATTGTTCCTTATATTTAGCATATTGTGTACATCATCTTAAGATTTGGAGAATATCCTTTTAAGGAGCATTGTATGCATATATATATATATGCAAAGCCTATACAATGAATAACATATAGAACATTATTCACCAATACAAAGTTTGTCTGTTTAGTCATGTTCTAGTCTTTTGTCCAGATTCTACATTAACTTTGTGAACAATAACTCACTAACACAACGTATGTTATCGGTGGCCATTTTTGTTTGTTTGTTTATTTCCGGGATAGGTTTGATTTACACATTGAAAACTATAGACTATAGTTTTGTTACCAAAGAAGGAATTTTCTGGTTATTATTCATATACAGTAAATACACGTTTCAAAGTTGCGCACATTAAAAATAGGTTTATTAGTCCGATAAATGTGATTGAGATCTATGCGTAGTTTTGTGTTGTGACAATTTTAGTTTCTTAACACAAAGTAACTATTTCAATTTATTAATATGAGGTTTGGAATAGAGCTATATTAATATGACCTTCTGATTGTGTAAGTAAATGTAAAAAAATTATAAACTGAAAAATAATTCCTTTATAGCTGTTAGTGGCTTGTTGGCTAATAAGGTGATGATGGCATACTGATGGGACCATAACAGCCTAGCACGCTTGACTTCAAACATTTTCTTCATATAGTATTATTTTCATGGCTGTGATTATTTATCCCGATATGATTAATATGCATTTATTTTGATTAATTATAAAGCCATATAATTTGTATATACTATGGTTGAATTTATTATATGTACCACCTGCTACATTTGATTTGACATACAAAATGTTGAGTACTAACAGTAAAATGTTTTCATAAGAAAATTGAGGAATTTGATCGAGATATATATGTTGGAATGTTGCATTGTTTGTGTCATGTTCTAATTGTTTGTCAATATAAACGTTAACAACCACTCACTAACATGCGCATGTGTAATCGGTGTGTTACTGAGCATTTTTTTCAGTAATATTGGCTTCATAATTAAGTTGGTATAATCTACCTTCAAAAAGTTCAAATAGGTCACAATTTATACCACTCAGATGATGGGCTCCGTTGTTTCATATAATATGAGCCCATATTTGTCTTATATCTCTAATATAGGCTCCCTTTGTTTCGTGTAGACTCGCATCCTCTTCAATAACTTTTTTTTATTATCATTATAGAGAAAGATGATGCACTTGTTTTTTGATGTATCTTGTGCATTTGCGGAGAGACCCATCACGGAGAAACCCAATACGATTGTGTAATTTAGAATCCAATATAAATTCAACTAGTACAGTATCTCCCTGTCTGACACTTCTGGAATCTTCTTATTTTATTAATTTTTCTTGGAATTACAGAAAAATAATATTTAATTATTTCCTTTTCTTACCTACATTCGTTTACTTAACCCACAAGTGTCAACGGCCCATAGAATATGAATGGTTACGAAACCGACCCAATCGAAACACACGCTCGCACGCGTAATCTACAACCCCTCACACGTGCCAAAAACCATTGCTATAAATAAACAACTCTAGGTTAAGCTCTAATTCCTCATCACCATCCATTAACATCGTTTTCTTCGTCAAAAATCAATTTAAAAAGCAAAAAAAAAAAAAAAAAAAAGGAAGAATCGTCTTCTTCTCTTCAAACGAACGCCTTCTCAGATATCCTCTTTGCACACCCGATTATTAGCCCAGCGATCATGGCTCAAACCGATCTCAATCAGCCGAAACTCGATATGGTAATCATCCTCATCTCAATTCCGCGAGCTAGATCGATTTCTGGCCTCGAATCTTTGGTTTCTTGATTGTTGGTGGCTATTGAGATACATGAGCATGCATGTATTATTGTGGATCTGATTAACGCTAATCAGTGCAATTAGCATAGGATTAGATAATAATCTCTATTGATGTTTATAGATTATAGTATGATGTTTGCTGTATAGATTAAGATTAATTATTGAGATTAAAGAATTAAAGTTTCTCCTGTAACATACTGTTTGATTTAGGGATCGTAGTTCATATTAATTATTCATGTACAGAAGAGTAACGAAATTGAGATTTAAATTTATATTGGCTTATAATTTGCATGTGCCTATTTTTGTAATTTTGCAGACTAAGGAGGAGAAGGAGAGGTTGAAGTATTTGGAGTTTGTTCAAGCTGCTGCTGTTGAAGCAGTGCTTCGCTTTGCTCTCATTTACGCCAAGGCTAAGGACAAGTCTGGCCCTTTGAAGCCAGG
Organism: Brassica oleracea var. oleracea; assembly: GCF_000695525.1. Lineage (NCBI taxonomy): Eukaryota > Viridiplantae > Streptophyta > Magnoliopsida > Brassicales > Brassicaceae > Brassica > Brassica oleracea. Next base: position 42,363,212 of record NC_027748.1, on the reverse strand, counting down.
TGTTGAATCCGTCGAAGGAGCTGTCAAGACTGTCGTCGGTCCTGTCTACCAGAAGTACCACGACGTACCCGTCGAGGTTCTCAAATACATGGACCAGAAGGTACAATAAGATTCCTCTAAGCTGGTGAATGTCATTATGTTCTCTGACGGTATCGTTTTGGGTCATTGTAGGTTGACATGTCTGTGAATGAACTTGACCGCCGCGTCCCACCAGTGGTCAAGCAAGTCTCTGCCCACGCCATCTCGGCTGCTCAGATAGCACCCGTCGTGGCACGTGCCTTCGCCTCCGAGGTTCGACGTGCTGGCGTCGTGGAAACCGCCTCCGGGATGGCTAAGTCCGTCTACACCAAGTACGAGCCCGCAGCCAAGGAGCTGTACGCGAGCTACGAGCCGAAGGCAGAGCAGTGCGCAGTTTCGGCTTGGAAGAAGCTGAACCAGCTTCCTCTGTTCCCGAGGCTGGCCCAAGTCGCTGTGCCGACGGCCGCTTTCTGCTCTGAGAAGTATAATGATACGGTGGTGAAGGCTGCGGAGAAAGGGTACAGGGTGTCGTCGTACATGCCGTTGGTTCCAACGGAGAGGATCTCGAAGATCTTCAGCGAGGAGAAGGCTGAGACGGCCAAGCCTGTGGAGTTTCATCCCCTTGATTGATTTGGAGTGGGTTTGGTAGTGTGTTGTTTGGTTTGATGTGAACCGGATCTTGGTTAGCGAGTTGTCCCTGGTTCTGGTTCTGGTTCTTTTGTTTCTTCGTTTTTTTTATTTCCTCTGTTTCTATGAATTTTCGTTTTAATAACACAAACTAATCTAAAATCTACGTCGGGATTATTGTAAAAAGCTTTTCTTAATTTGATTATCCTGTGATTGAACACGTAAAATCGAAAAAAAATGTGGTCAGCAGTCGCTTAGTTTTCCTCTAAAACGACATCGTATAAAGAATAACACCTACTAAACCACGCTGTATGAAGACTATTAACCACTAAAACGACATCGTTAGGATTCGTAGTCATAGGGGTGGGCAAAAAAAACCGGAACCAAAGTACCGAACAGATCCGAAAAAAACTCGAACCGAACTGAACCGAATTTATAAATTATTCAATTGGGTATTAAAATTTTACATCCGAAGAACTGGAACCGAGAACCATATAATACCCATATATAACTTGATGAGAAACTCTTATATAATTACCTTATACGTAATATCTTAATAGTTTATACTTTGTTTTATACTCTTAGGTTTCTACCTTTTTTTAGTGATCATCAATTTATTCTCACAATTTGGATTGTGGTTTCTGAATGAGGAAATCGTTTGAATGCTATTTTGGTATTGGTTTTGATTCAATTATTTGCAACTACATCAGATTAAGTTGGGTAAAGTAACCATCGAGAACTGAATCCAATTGGAACCGTTTTATTTTTGTTCTAATACGGTTACCAAACTTTAAGAACCGAAAGAACCGATCCGATCTGACCCAAAATTTTAATAGTTTTCTAATAGTTACCAAACTACCAGAACCGAACCGACCGAACGCCCAGGCGGCCACGCCTAGTAACAAACCAATGGTCGTGATTTAAATCTCGATCCCACTCATTAAAGTTTTATTAGGACAATGACGAATGTAGCCCCGTCAGTTTATAACCGGCGACGATCTCATCTCCGTCTTCCTTGGCTTAGAGAGATAGAAAGCTATGGCGGACGAAGAAGACGAGTTACCGGAGACGGAGCTAAGTTACGATCAGAAGAAGGAAATCGCGAAATGGTTTCTCCTCAACGCTCCCGCTGGGGAAATCAATTACGTCGCCAAAGGTACTCTCACTCTATACACATATTTACATTGAAGCGATCGTAGATAGATACTATGAGGATCATTTTGCTTGATTTTGACATTTTGTTTCAGATTTAAAGGCGGTTTTGAGAGATGAGGAAGTCTACAACGAGGCAGCCATGGAGGCGTTTCCATTGTACAATAAGTCTCATATGATCTGCCTTGAAATGCCTAATAGGGCAGGTGATGTGAGTTATCTTCTTAATCTAGTTTATTCGATTAGGTTAATCCTCTCAGGTGTTCTGAATGTTTTACCAGCTGCGAGATTTAGTATTAGTTTGTTTGTTTGTTGTTGTTGCCTCAGGTGATTGTTTCATCTTACAGCGAAATTACTGAGAATGAATACCTTGATCCAAGAACTGCTCAGGTTGCCATTGTTGATCACGTTCAACAGGTTCTCTTACTGATTGTACTTATGCTAAGTTATAGCGTGCTGTGATTTGTGAATGTAATACTTATCTTGCATCTCTTTTCTGTGGCCAGATTTGTACAAAAGTACGACCTGCTGACGATGAAGAACTTGCATCTTCGTATATTGAGGAATTCAGGTAAGGTTTTACACCTAGCTGGAAGCTCTAGGATTAGATTGGGGGGGGGGGGGAATCGTAAATTTCAGAGATTTATTGGTTTATGTATCCTTACAATCTTATTAGAATCCTTTGTTATGGTTCATAGACTTTTAAATTCAATACAAAATCTTTTGTTATTCAAAAAGTTTAGTTTTTATTGGTTTTGTAATTCTAGTAAACTCTCTTGTTATTGGAACATAAATTCTTTCTAGTTTTACTTGTAACATTCAACTTTACAAATATCATCTACTCTTAAGATTCTTAGAATATATGTAACAAAAACACACAAATATACAAACACAAAAAATTGTATTACATTTTTATTATCATGTGAAAGGTAATTGTAAAAAGAAAACTTTATACAAAATATTAACATAATTGAGAATCATGAAAAAATCATAGGTTGATTTTAGAAAACTTTAAACAGAAAAAAAGAAGAAGACAAATTCAAAACATCAAGAAAAACATATATGGAAATCTATGTTAATCAATAATAAGCAATGACAATTTATACAATACATATAGCAAAAATTCATCAAATCTACTTAACTCTTAAAAATTTTTTAACTTTAAAATTTTCAGACACCACACAAATTCTATTTCCAATAGGCCCCTCTAAGTTTTTATGGCAGCAGAGGAAAACATTAGAAGCACTTTGCAATATAGTAAATGTTGAAAATGTTGTTTTGTCCATTACAGATGTGCTCTTGATGCTGAAATCCAGAGATACGTTAGTGAATCTTACCCGAAAGGTGTGTTTGCCGTTAACTGTGTGAAAGGGAAAGATGCTGATGGTCCAGGGACGGACTTTGAGTTCGTCGTTATAATTACTGCTAGGAAGCTCAGTCCCCAGAACTTCTGGTGTGTACAAAATGATCTTCTCCTTCTTATTGTTAATAATCTTAACATCATATATGGTCTCTGCTATATTCCATTGTTCAGAAAGAACAATCAATTTGAAAAAACAATTTTTGTGCAGTAATGGAAGTTGGAGATCTGTATGGAACATTGATTTTCAGGATGAATCTCAGGTGCTTGACATAAAAGGGAAATTGCAGGTAACATTCACCACTCACTTATCTCTCTCTGTAAGTTGGATGTGACTTATTCAAAGCCAACGGAAGATCAGTAAGCGTTTTCTAAAAAATTCTATCATATCTTTCTCTTCAGGTAGGAGCCCATTATTTCGAAGAGGGAAATGTTGAGTTAGATGCAAAGAAAGAATTCCAAGATTCGACAATATTTCAGGTATACCACATACAATAATCTCACAAGAAGTCAATGCTAGCATGTACTATACCATGTGTAATGTGCCTTGATACTAAACTTGCAGTTGAATTCTTGTTTACATTTTTTCAGTCTGCGGATGACTGCGCGATTGCCATAGCCAATATCATCAGGCACCATGAGACAGAGTACCTTGCTGCTCTAGAGGTCTCCAAATTGCTACTCATTATTTTTAATCTCCTTCTTTTACCGTTGTTTCTTGTGTTCCTAATCTTGCTTCCGACCCAATATTAGGTGGCGTATTCTAAACTACCGGATAACACTTTCAAGGTAACTATTCCAATGGCTGCAACTTAAATCTAGAAACTCCTAATGTTTGGATCCTGGAGGTGTGTCTTTACTCATCCATCTGGTTATGGGATATTTGCAGGATCTGAGGAGGAAACTACCAGTGACAAGAACTCTGTTCCCATGGCAGAACACTTTACAGTTCAGCCTAACCAGAGAGGTAGAGAAAGAACTTGGACTTGGCAAGTGAGACTAAATTATCAAATCTCAGCCTCCTCTGTTTCCATTTTGTTACCAAGTTTCTGTGATTCCATTATGTAAGTTAAGTATAATCCTTACTGTGTTCTGGTGCGAGTGTATTTCTTCCTTCCTTTGAAGTAATGTAATGTACAAACCGCATGCAAGTGTTGAATCATTGGAAAAAAATCCGTTTGCCAATAATTTAGTTCACTTAGTTCCTAAAGCCATAACACACACAAGTGCTGATAAATATTTGGATTTTAGAAAAGTGCAAAAAGCTCCGATGCCGGGAATCGAACCCGGGTCTCCTGGGTGAAAGCCAGATATCCTAACCGCTGGACGACATCGGAATTGTTGAGAGGTTAGACACAACATTCAAACACAACAAATTTGTATTTTATTTTAAGCAGATCACCAACCCAAAAAAAAAAAAAAGTTTAAAAGGTTTGGAATCGACAAACTTCATAATTCGAGAAGATGGTAAAGTGCTCGCGTGTTTTATTTGTTTCTAGGGTTTTTTGTTTTCTTATAATTTCTGTATAAATTGCTAACTTGTCTTCTGATTGCAGCTTCCTCTTTCGCTGCTCAAGACTGCTCAAGGGCATCCCATGGTAAGAGAGATCTTTATTGCAATGAATCTGTTTACTGAATTAACATTACACTGTAAAAAGTATACAAGTGGCATTGTTATAATTTTTTTTGGGGGGGGGCTTGTTATGTCTGTGTCATGAGTTTAGTTTATATGTATATTCATTAATTAGACATTCTTATGGGTTTTTGTTCTTCCTTGTGTTGTTGGTTTTGGTAAAGCTTGTGGAGCTGAAGAATGGGGAGACGTATAATGGGCACTTGGTGAATTGTGATACATGGATGAACATTCATCTCCGTGAAGTCATCTGTACTTCAAAGGTTCTCTACTTCTCCCTCCCTCCCTCCCTCCTATGTCCAGTAAATTCCAGTTTGATTCTATTACATTGTTAATGCAACTCAGATATTTGTTCACTTCTCTGTAGGATGGAGATAGGTTTTGGCGAATGCCTGAATGCTATATCCGTGGCAACACTATCAAGTACCTCCGAGTTCCCGATGAGGTATATTGTTTTCGTATTTTATGTATATGTAACTTTGTCATATAGTTCTTTTTTTATTCTGATTTGCTCTTCTCTCTCTCTCTGGAGTGAAGATATGTGCTACTAGAGTTTGCTAGAAGTTGAGTAATATAATGTGGAGCCTTAATAGCAAGTAGTGTACCTCTTGTTGTAGCGTGTCTTGGATGATATTACAGAGATGTTTAAAACTCTGACCAGAATATTGATACACTTTCTTAAGGCTTTTATGTGTCATGCACCTAAAACGATCAATCGTATAACATTGAATATTCTCCGTTGCATTTCATTTCCTTGCGACCTTTATACTCACATAGAGTCTCTTGAACTTGTTATTCTAGGTATCTCTATTTGTGTGTGTTTTAAATTTTGAGAATCTGGATCACTTATGCTGCATTTAGTAGGTGCTTCGACATAGATTGAGCTAACCTACTTTGTTTGCTTCACTCTTCAGGTGATTGATAAAGTACAGGAAGAGAAGACCCGCACAGGTATAGTTTTCTTATATCTTTATCATCAAATAGACATCCCATGTGCCTTTTGCTAATTTACGTCTTGAGATGAATGATATCATTTGTAGTAATATCCAAATCCTTTTCATCTGATGAATTCATGGTATCATTTTGAATTATATGAGGTTCAGGGATTATACAAAATAATGGGAACATGGGTTTTTGTATGTTTTTTGTTTCAAATGCCCACTATTCTTTAAAATTTTCAACAATTCTTGAATATTTTTACAGATAGAAAACCACCAGGGGTTGGACGAGGGAGAGGAAGAGAAGGTCCAAAGGGCATGGGACGTGGTATGGACGATGGAGCTGCCAGAGGCCGAGGACGAGGTGGTTCAATTGGAAAGATGGGTGGAAACAAAGGTACATAACCCCAAATCCTAACATGATTCATCCTTTCCATGAGATATACAATCAATAATGGCTCTCCCAGTAAAATTCTTTACTATTGTCTTGGTTACACAATATTTGATTGCGGTTAAACTAATTAGTATCTTGTTGAAAAAAAAAAACAGCTGGAGGTCGAGGCCGTGGTTGATACAACTTTTAAATGTATCTACCGGACCGAAAGCTGCTCAGAACTTGCTTCCACATCTCTGTCCTCTCTCTCGCTGCTGCACTTTGTGATTGCTTCTTTATTATATGTTTCTCATTAGCCTCAAGAATAAACTTCTAACCCTCTTTCTTTGGGGTTTTTATTTATTTGTAAAGGCTCTTGAGAATGTTTTTCGATTCTCTATAGCTTATTTACAGTTTGTAATATCTGAATTTTACTGTCTTTTCATGCAATTTGTTAGTTTCTGATGGGTGAAATACCTTTGCGAAAAATGTGAGGTTTGAATGGTACATTCCTTAGAGTTCTTTAAAAAAATTACCGGAATATTTTTTCTTCTTTTTTCCTTCTCATTCTCTTTTTTTTTTGAAAATTATAATATAAATTTGTTGGTTGTTAATTTTGATAAGGAACCTTTATTCATAATCATTCACAAAATATTAATTTCTATTCATTATTTCCCTATTAATTCGTAATGTTCTTGGGTACCGGTCACACTTGATTTAAAACAAAAAAACAGGGACAGAAAAAACTATTAAACGTCGCCATATTCAAGAGGGTATGAAAGACTCTAGTTCACTCGGAAGGTTTTAGCCATATTCATTTCTTTGAGGACAAGTTTTCCTAAATAAAATATAAATATTTATTTTCTCGCGTCTTCTCCCCTTTTGCTCTCACAGTCGCTCTTCACAAACCCCCAAAACTCTCCTCTCTTCTTCCCGGCGATCTCTGTCTCTCTCCGATTTGGCTACCGACATGGCAACTCCGATGGTAGAAGACACGTCAAGCTTCGAAGAGGATCAGCTCGCTTCCATGTCCACCGAAGATATCGTCAGAGCTACTCGCCTCCTCGAGAACGAGATTCGAATCCTCAAGGTTCCTAAACCCAATAACTCTCCCGATCTCCCTCTTAACTTCTATCGCTTGCTTCGTAACTACACGATTGATCCTTAGGTCACAATTTTGGATTCATCAATTGCTTAGATCTTTGCTGGTATCTAATTTAGGGTTTGAGTTCATTGTAATCCGTGACAATTGATTTTTGATTTTCTTATCACTATAATCTCAAAGTTTGGATTTTTAACACAGTAAGTAGTTGAATTCATTGGAAGCTGCTTCTATAGTATGACGCCGTTGAAGTTGCTGATTCTTTGTGTGTTTTTCTTTAATGATGGATACAGGAAGACGCTCAGAGGACAAATCTTGAATGCGATTCTTACAAGGAGAAGATTAAAGAGAATCAGGAGAAGATTAAACTCAACAAGCAGCTTCCTTACTTGGTTGGCAACATTGTTGAGATCTTGGAGATGAATCCCGAAGATGATGCTGAAGAAGACGGTGCTAATATTGACCTTGACTCTCAACGGAAAGGAAAGTGTGTTGTCTTGAAAACCTCTACACGTCAGGTGAGACTTCTTCAGTATCCTTTTTCCATTTTACATTTCGTTTCCTAGTAAACCCTTTTTGCTTGCAGACTATCTTTCTACCAGTTGTTGGTCTCGTGGACCCTGATAGCTTGAAGCCTGGGGACTTGGTTGGAGTAAACAAAGACAGTTACCTTATTTTGGATACCTTGCCATCAGAGTATGACTCTAGAGTTAAAGCCATGGAGGTCGATGAGAAACCAACCGAAGATTACAATGACATTGGAGGACTGGAGAAGCAGGTTCGTTTATCCCATTGTTCTATTTAGCGTATTGGCTTTGCTTCTATGTGTGTGTATTGAATCTGATATGAGTCTGTTTCCGAAACAGATCCAAGAGCTTGTAGAAGCTATTGTGCTCCCCATGACGCACAAGGAGCGTTTCGAGAAGCTTGGTGTTCGTCCACCAAAGGGAGTGCTCTTGTATGGTCCTCCAGGGACTGGTAAAACTTTGATGGCTCGTGCCTGTGCAGCACAGACCAATGCCACTTTCCTCAAATTGGCAGGCCCTCAATTGGTCCAGGTACCTTATATCTTAGTGCTAACAATCAAATATATTTGGTGAGAGGTATAGAATGACACCAGTGTAATTTGATTATGTGTCGTTATGTGAATGTATACAGATGTTTATTGGAGACGGAGCAAAACTTGTTCGTGATGCCTTTCAACTAGCGAAAGATAAAGCTCCGTGTATCATCTTCATTGATGAGATCGATGCAATTGGTACAAAGCGTTTTGACAGGTAACTGATTTCGATTCTTCTATATATGCAACTTTCGTCAGCAGCTCACTAACTACATTCTTTGGCTGAGAGTGCAGTGAAGTAAGCGGAGACAGGGAAGTGCAGAGGACTATGTTGGAGCTACTCAATCAGCTTGATGGATTCAGTAGTGATGAGCGTATTAAGGTGAGAGTCTCTCTATTCTAGTGATACCTTCTGCATATTGACCCACAAAGGAACAGTAACAATCAAACCTCTTAAATGTTTCAGGTGATTGCAGCTACTAACCGAGCAGATATTCTGGACCCAGCACTTATGCGTTCTGGTCGGCTAGACAGGAAGATTGAGTTCCCACATCCAACAGAAGAAGCAAGAGCCAGAATCTTACAGGTTTGTTTCTCCCTTGGTAGTTTATAAAGCTCAACATAACTCGACTAACACCAAACTGAATGAAATCAGATCCACTCGAGGAAGATGAATGTCCACCCAGACGTCAACTTTGAGGAGCTTGCGAGATCAACAGATGATTTCAATGGTGCTCAACTGAAAGCAGTATGTGTAGAGGCTGGTATGTTAGCTCTTCGTCGTGATGCCACAGAGGTAATAATAAGATACAAGACTCTTAGTTACGTTATGATTGAAGTTTAGTCTGGTTTTTAGAACATTGGGTTCTCTCTCGTGTTCTCAGGTGAACCATGAGGACTTCAATGAAGGTATCATCCAAGTCCAGGCCAAGAAGAAAGCAAGCTTGAACTACTACGCCTAATCTCTCTTTGCCTTGTATCTTTCAACTAGTTTTACATTCGGATTTGGATATTTTCATATTTTCGTGAATCTTTTATCGAAATACATTTAGTTGTGTTCATCTTCTTTTTCTTCTGATAAAAGGAGAATTTAAATTTTTAAATGATCTACTCACATTTACTCTCTGAGAATTGTGTTTGTGAGAAATTTCATAAAAGTGTAGTCTTTCTAACACTAAAAGAAGTTGCATTAACTCGTAAAATCTATAAGTAGTATGATCCCTCAAGATTTATCAATTCAAAAATATTGTAGCTCTGAAGAGGAAAAATAATATGAAAAATAATTCAACACTTGATCTCCTTCAAGCCAAAAGCCCAAAGGCTAAGTAGAAAAAAGTAGGATTAGTGGCTCCTTCCTTGTAGTAAGCAAACATACAAAGAAGAGCTATGAAAATATTGATTTTTTGATAAATATTTTATCTACTGAAACCTATAATCTTTAGTGTTGTTTTAAAATATCTAACCACATTCTTCTATATTTGTATTAATGTATTTTAAGCTCTTTTTCATGGTATACGAGAATCGTTATAATTTTTTTATCAATTAATTTAGTAAAACTTCATAATACTCTATAAATCGATGGAATAACCACTATAAAATCACTATTTTCTTGAAAACGGAGACAACAAAGGTTTCAAACCTCTTTGAACATCATCATATGTTAGTACATGATGCAACTATACATTAAAACAATATTATCGTATTTTTAAAAAAATTCTCTAAATCTATGTGTTAACACCCCTACGAAAATATTGAGTTTTTGGTAAATACTTTATATACTGAAGCCTATAATCTTTAGTGTTGTTTTAAAATTTCTAACCATATTCAACATTTGTATAAATGTATGCTAAACTCTCTTTCGTGGAAAATGAGCATCGTTCAATTAATTTAGTAAAACTTCATATAGTGGACTAACCATTATAAAATTAATATTCTCTAATGAAATGGAGACAACAAAGGTTCCAAACTTCTTTGACATCATCATATGTTAGTGTAGGATGCAACTATGCATTAAAACTATATTGTCATATTTTTAAAAATTTTCTCAAAATCTATGCGTTAACCCCTACGAAAATATTGAGTTTTTGGTAAATGTTTTATATACCGAAGCTTATAATCTTTAGTGCTGTTTTAAAATTTCTAACCATATTCTGCATTTGTATTAAAGTATGCTAAACTCTTTTTCATGGTAACTGAGCATCGTTCAGTTTTTTTTATTAATTAATTTAGTAAAACTTCATATACTCCCTAAAATAGTGGACTAACCATTATAAAATCGCTATTATCTAGAGAAATGGAGACAACAAAGGTTCCAAACTTCTTTGACATCATCATATGTTAGTGTAGGATGCAACTATGCATTAAAACTATATTGTCATATTTTTAAAAATTTTCTCAAAATCTATGCGTTAACCCCTACGAAAATATTGAGTTTTTGGTAAATACTTTATATGCTGAAGCATATAATCTTTTGTTGTTTTAAAAAATCTTACCATAATCTACATTTGTATTAATGTATGCTAAACTATTTTTCATGGTAAATGAGCATAGTTCAATTGTTTTTATAATTTAATTTAGTAAAACTTCATATACTTCCTAAATTAGAGGACTAACCTTTATAAAATCGCTATTATCTAGAGAAATGGAGACAACAAAGGTTCCAAACTTCTTTGAATATGTTAGTACAGGATGCAAATATGCTTTAAAACTATATTGTCATATTTTTTGAAATTTTCTCAAAATCTATGCGTTAACTAACCCCTGCGAAAATTTTGAGTTTTTGGTAAATGTTTTATACACTGAAGCATATAATCTTTAGTGTTGTTTTAAAAAATCTAACCATAATCTAAATTTGTATTAATGTATGATACTCTTTTTCATGGTAAATGAGCATCGTTCAATTGTATTTATAAATTAATTTAGTAAATCTTCATATACTCCTCAAAATAGTGGACTAACCATTATAAAATCGTTATTTTCTAGAGAAATGAAGACAACAAAGGTTCCAAACCTCTTAACATCATCATATGTTAGTGCAGGATACAACTATACATTAAAACAATATTGTCATATTTTTTTAAATTTTCTCAAAATCTATGTGTTAACCCCTACAAAAATATTGAATTTTTGGTAAATAATTCTATACATAAGCCTTTGATCTTTAGTGTTGTTTAAAATTTCTAACCATTTTCTAAATTTGTATAAATGTATGTTAAACTCTCTTTCATGGAAAATGAGCATCGTTCAATTAATTTTATAAATTAATTTAGTAAAACTTCATATGCTCTCTAAATTAGTGTACTAACCATTATAAAATCGATATTCTCTAGAGAAATGGAGACAACGAAGGTTCCAAACTTCTTTAAACATCATCATATGTTAGTACAGGATGCAACTATGCTTTAAAACTATATTGTCATATTTTTTGAAATTTTCTCAAAATCTATGCGTTAACTAACCCCTGCGAAAATTTTGAGTTTTTGGTAAATGTTTTATATACCGAAGCTTATAATCTTTAGTGTTGTTTTAAAAAATCTAACCATAATCTAAATTTGTATTAATGTATGATACTCTTTTTCATGGTAAATGAGCATCGTTCAATTGTATTTATAAATTAATTTAGTAAATCTTCATATACTCCTCAAAATAGTGGACTAACCATTATAAAATCGTTATTTTCTAGAGAAATGAAGACAGAAAAGGTTCCAAACCTCTTTGAACATCATCATAT
>NC_027748.1:42346343-42346771 GCF_000695525.1 Brassica oleracea var. oleracea | reverse complement strand
TTCAATTGTATTTATAAATTAATTTAGTAAATCTCTATATACTCCTTAAAATAGTGGACTAACCCTTATAAAACCGCTATTCTCTAGAGAAATGGAGACAGAAAAGGGTCCAAACCTCTTTGAACATCATCATATGTTTGTTCAGGATGCACTATGCATTAAAACAATATTTTCGTATTTTTTAAAAATTTTCGCAAAATCTATGTGTTAATCCTTACGAAAATATTGAGTTTTTGGTAAATACTTTATATACTGAAGCATATAATCTTTAGTGTTGTTTTAAAAAGTCTAACCGTAATCTACATTTATATTAATGTATGCTAAACTCATTTTCATACATTAACCCTTACGAAAATATTGAGTTTTTGGTAAATATTGAACCATATAATCTTTAGTGTTGTTTTAAAAAATCTAACCATAATCTAAAT
>NC_027748.1:42345406-42346243 GCF_000695525.1 Brassica oleracea var. oleracea | reverse complement strand
TATATACCGAAGCTTATAATCTTTAGTGTTGTTTTAAAATTTCTAACAATATTCTGAATTTGTATTAAAGTATTCTAAACTCTTTTTCATGGTAACTGAGCATCGTTCAGTTTTTTTTATAAGTAAATCTTCATGTACTCCCTAAATTAGTTGACTAACCACTATAAAATCGCTATTTTCTAGAGAAATGGAGACAACAAAGGTTCCAAACCTCTTTGAATATCATCATATAATAGTGCATGATGCAAAAATGCATAAAAACAATATTGTCTTATTTTTTGAAATTTACTCAAAATCTATGTGTTAACCATTACGAAAATATTGAGTTTTTGGTAAATACTTTAGATGCTGAAGCATATAATCTTTAGTGTTGTTTTAAAAAATCTAACGATAATCAACATTTGTATTAATGTCTGCTAAACTATTTTTCATGGTAAATGAGCATCGTTCAATTGTATTTATAAATTAATTTAGTTAATCTTCATATACTCCTTAAAATAATGGACTAACCATTATAAAATCGCTATTCTCTGGAGAAATGGAGGCAACAAAGGTTTCAGACCTCTTTAAACATCATCATATTTTAGTTCATGCTGCAACTATACATTAAAACAATATTATCGTATTTTTGAATTTTTTTCTCAAAATCTTTTTGTTAACCCTTACGAAAATATTGAGTTTCTGGTAAATACTTTATATACTGAAGCATATAATCTTTAGTGTTATTTTTAAAAATCTAACCATAATCTAAATTTGTATTAATGTATGCTAAACTCTTTTTTATGATAAATGAGCATCGTTCAATTGTATTTATAAATTAATTTAGTAAATCTTCAT
>NC_027748.1:42338799-42339198 GCF_000695525.1 Brassica oleracea var. oleracea | reverse complement strand
AAAATGAGCATCGTTCAATTAATTTTATAAATTAATTTAGTAAAACTTCATATGCTCTCTAAAATAGTGGACTAACCATTATAAAATCGTTATTCTCTAGAGAAATTTAGACAACTAAGGTTCCAAACTTTTTGAAAATCATCGTATGTTAGTGCAGGATACAACTATACATTAAAAAAATATTGTTGTATTTTTTGAAAATCTATGTGCTAGCCCCTACAAAAATATTGAGTTTTTGGTAAATAATTTCTATACATAAGCCTATAATCTTTAGTGTTGTTTAAAATTTCTAACCATATTCTAAATTTATATAAATGTATGTTAAACTCGCTTTCATGAAAAATGAGCATCATTCAATTAATTTTATAAATTAATTTAGTAAAACTTCATATGCTCCCT
>NC_027748.1:42338379-42338679 GCF_000695525.1 Brassica oleracea var. oleracea | reverse complement strand
TATTTTTTGAAATTTTCTCAAAATCTATGTATTAACCCCCTACGAAATTATTGAGTTTTTGGTAAATGTTTTACATACCGAAGCTTATAATCTTTAGTGTTGTTTTAAAATTTCTAACTATATTCTGAATTTGTATTAAAGTATTCTAAACTCTTTTTCATGGTAAATGAGCATCGTTCAGTTTTTTTTATAAATTAATTTAGTAAAACTTCATATACTCTCTAAATTAGTGGACTAGCCATTATAAAATCGCTATTATCTAGAGAAATGGAGACAACAAAGGTTCCAAACCTCTTTGAA
>NC_027748.1:42303545-42338246 GCF_000695525.1 Brassica oleracea var. oleracea | reverse complement strand
AATTTGTATTAATGTATGTTAAACTCTTTTTTATGGTAAATGAGCATCGTTCAATTGTATTTATAAATTAATTTAGTAAATTTTTTTCAAAATCTATGTGTTAACCCTTTCGAAAATTTTGAGTTTTTTGGTAAATGTTTTATATACTGAAGCATATAATATTTATTGTTTTTTAAAAAAATTTAGCCATATTCTGCAATTGTATTAATGTATGCTAAACTCTTTTTCATGGTAATTTATATACTGAAGCATATAATATTTATTGTTTTTTTTAATTTCTAACCATATTCTTCATTTGTATTAATGTATGCTAAACTCTTTTTCATGGTAAATGGGCATTGTTCAATTGTTTTTATAAATAAATTTAGTAAAACTTCATATACTTCCAATATTATTGGACTGACCATTATAAAATCGCTATACACTATAGAAATGGAGACAACAAAGGTTCCAAACCTCTTTGAACATCATCATATGTTAGTGCATGATGCAACTATGCATTAAAACAATATTGCCGTATTTTTTGAAATTTTCTGAAAATCTATGTGTTATTTCTAACGAAAATATTGAGTTTTTGCTAAATAATTTCTATACAGAAGCCTATAATATTTATTGTTGTTTAAAATTTCTAACCATATTCTAAATTTGTATTAATGTACACTAAACTCTTTTCATGGTAAATGAGCATCGTTCAGTTGTTTTTATAAATTAATTTAGTAATACTTCATATACTCCCTAAATTAGTGGACTAACCATTAAACAAATTGCTATTATCTAGAGAAATGGGACAACAAAGGTTCCAGACCTCTTTGAACATCATCATATGTTAGTGCATAATGCAACTATGCATTAAAACAATATTTTCTTATTTTTTTGAAATTTTCTCAAAATCTATGCGTTAACCCCCCCTACGAAAATATTGAGTTTTTGGTAATTGTTTTATATACCGAAGCTTATAATCTTTAGTGTTGTTTTAAAATTTTTTACCATATTCTGCATTTGTATTAATGTATGCTAAACTCTCTTTCATGGTAAATGAGCATCGTTCAATTGTATTTATAAATTAATTTAGTAAATCTTCATGTAATCCCTAAATTAGTTGACTAACCATTATAAAATCGCTATTCACTAGAGAAATGGAGACAACAAAGGTTCCAAACCTCTTTGAACATCATCATATGTTAGTGCATGATGCAA
Source organism: Brassica oleracea var. oleracea (assembly GCF_000695525.1). Taxonomy (NCBI): domain Eukaryota; kingdom Viridiplantae; phylum Streptophyta; class Magnoliopsida; order Brassicales; family Brassicaceae; genus Brassica; species Brassica oleracea. The sequence continues at coordinate 42,337,049 of NC_027748.1, read as the reverse complement.
CTATGCATTAAAACAATGTGGTCATATTTTTTGAATATTTCTCAAAATCTATGTGTTAACCCTTACGAAAATAATGATTTTTTGGTAAATACTTTATATACTGAAGTATGTAATCTTTAGTGTTGTTTTAAAAACTCTAACCATAATCTAAATTTGTATTAATGTATGCTAAACTTTTTTTCATGGTAAATGAGCATCGTTTTATTGTATTTATAAATTAATTTAGTAAATCTTCATATACTCCTTAAAATAGTGGACTAACCATTATAAAATCGCTATTCTCTAGAGAAATGGAGACAACAAAGGTTCCAAACCTCTTTGAACATCATCATATGTTAGTTCAGGATGTAACTATTCATTAAAACAATATTGTCATATTTTCTATAATTTTCTCAAAATCTATGTGTTAACCCCTACGAAAATATTGAGTTTTTGGTAAATGTTTTATATACTGAAACCTATAATCTTTAGTGTTGTTTTAAAATTTCTAACCATATTCTGCATTTGTATTAATGTATGCTAAACTCTTTTTCATAGTAACTGAGCATTTTTCTTTTTTTTATAAATTAATTTAGTAAAACATCATATATTCCCTAAATTAGTGGACTAACCATTATAAAATCGATATTATCTAGAGAAATGGAGACAACAAAGGTTCCAAACCTCTTTGAATATCATCATATATTAGTGCATGATGCAACTATGCATTAAAACATTATTGTCGTATTTTTAGAAATTTTCTCAAAATCTATGTGTTAACCCCTTACGTAAATATTGAGTTTTTTGTAAATACTTTATTTACTGAAGCATATAATCTTTAGTGTTGTTTTTAAAAATCTAACCATAATCTACATTTGTATTAATGTATGCTAAATTCTTTTTCATTGTAAATGAGCATCGTTCAATTATATTTATAAATTAATTTAGTAAATATTCATATACTCTTTAAAATAGTGGACTAACCATTATAAAATCGCTATTCTCTAGAGAAATGGAGACAACAAAGGTTCCAAACCTCTTTGAACATCATCATATGTTAGTGTAGGATGCAACTATGCATTAAAACTATATTGTCATATTTTTTGAAATTTTCTCAAAATCTTTGCGTTAACCCCTACGAAAATATTGAGTTTTTGGCAAATGTTTTATATACCGAAGCTTATAATCTTTAGTGTTGTTTTAAATTTCTAACCATATTATGCATTTGTATTAATGTATGCTAAACTCTTTTTCATGGTAACTGAGCATCGTTCAGTTTTTTTTATAAATCAATTTAGTAAAACTTCATATACTCCCCAAATTAGTGGACTAACCTTTATAATATCGCTATTATCTAGAGAAATGGAGACAACAAAGGTTCCAAACTTCTTTGAACATCATATATATTAGTGCATGATGCAACTCTGCATTAAAACATTATTGTCGTATTTTTTGAAATTTTCTCAAAATCTATGTGTTAACCCTTACGAAAATATTAAATTTCTGGTAAATACTTTATATACTGAAGCATATAATCTGTAGTGTTGTTTTAAAAAATCTAACAATAATCTATATTTGTATTAATGTATGCTAAACTCTTTTTCATGGTAAATGAGCATCGTTCAATTATATTTGTAAATTAATTTATTAAATATTCATATACTCCTTAAAATAGTGGACTAACCATTATAAAATCGCTATTCTCTAGAGAAATGGAGACAACAAAGGTTCCAAACCTCTTTGAACATCATTATATGTTAGTGTTGGATGCAACTATGCATTAAAACTATATTGTCATATTTTTTGAAATTTTCTCAAAATCTATTCGTTAACCCCTACGAAAATATTGAGTTTTTGGTAAATGTTTTATATACCGAAGCTTCTTTAGTGTTGTTTTAAATTTCTAACCATATACTGCATTTGTATTAATGTATGCTAAACTCTTTTTCATGGTAACTGAGCATCGTTCAGTTTTTTTTATAAATTAATTTAGTAAAACTTCATATACTCCATAAATTAGTGGACTAAACATTATAAAATCGCTATTATCTAGAGAAATAGAGACAACAAAGGTTCCAAACCTCTTTGAACATCATTATATATTAGTGCATGATGCAACTATGCATTAAAACAATATTGTCGTATTTTTGAAATTTTCTCAAAATCTATATGTTAACCCTTACGAAAATATTGAGTTTTTGGTAAATAGTTTATATACTGAAGCATATAATCTTTAGTGTTGTTTTAAAATTTCTAAACATATTCTACATTTGTATTAATGTATGCTAATCTCTTTTCATGATAAATGGGCATCGTTCAATTGTTTTTATAATTTAATTTAGTAAAACTTCATATACTCCCTAAATTAGTGGACCAACCATTATAAAACCGATATTCTCTAGAGAATTGGAGACAACAATGGTTCCAAAACTCTTTGAACATCATCATATGTTAATGCATGATTCAACTATGCATTAAAACAATATTGTTGTATTTTTTAAAATTTTCTCAAAATCTATGTGTTGTTTTAAAATTTTGGTAAATACTTTATATACTGAAGCATATAATCTTTAGTGTTGTTTTAAAATTTCTAACTATATTCTACATTTGTATTAATGTATGTTAAACTCTTTTTCATGGTAAATGAACATTATTCAATTGTTTTTATAAATTAATTTTGTAAAACTTCATATACTCCCTAAATTAGTAGACTAACCATTATAAAATCGCTATTCTCTAGTGAAATGGAGACAAAAAATGTTCAAACGCAAAATCATAGATCGATGAGTTCTAAACAGACTAGAAATATCATATTAGGTACATGTAAGAAGATCTTGGTATACTGATAGACCATGGATTTTACTCATTTTAGCCATGGTCTATAAGTGTTTTAATATATATTTATTACTATATAGAGTCTATTTAGAGTATTTACAGGTTCAGGTACGTTATGGAGAAATATGGTGATTTTGGAGCCTTTTGAGGTGCAGAACTGCACAGACGTGTCAGATGTTTAACTATGGATGGAGACCTTACCACCGTTAGATTTAGCTCATCTTTTGACAAAGGATAGAACTTTGAGTTATCTTTACAATGCCATCGGTTTGAGGGCAATCAACATCCTGTAGCAAAAGTTATGCCTGTTTTACTGAGGAGTTGTCAGTCTGCCTCGCGAGAGGAAGCTGTCGAGAAGAGGAACGTATGTCGATCGATGCAGAACTCTTGACATCGATCGATATGGATGCTAGAATGCTGGCCGAGCATATTTTATGACCGACTGAAGCCCAGAATCAACCACAAATTACCAGAATACCCTTGGACGACCAGAAGCCCTATTTATGTTATTTATAAGCCATTGTCGACGGCTACGCTATCTAAGATTTCTTCGATTCTTGTTCTTAGTTAGGAGAGAAATGAGGAACTCCATCAGAGTCCTCCTGGAACTCCATTGGTTTTGGTTTTATATTATTTATGCTTTTCATCTATTCATATATGATTTATGTGACAAACTTCATGTCTGAATAGATCCACCTGTTAGGTTTAGGGTTCAGATAGGTTACGAGGGATTAGCCCAAAATATAGAACTGCTTAGTTGTGATATTCATTGATTGATTGTTCTTAATGCTTGTTCTAGATTTGCTAACTAGAATATTGAACCTAGGAATCTGCATGAGTCAAGCATCCTTGATCATCCAGTCCTGAATCTAATCTGTCATACTAGACTACTGGAAAAAGGCTACCGCTGAACGAGAAAGCTAGTGAGCATTTCAACTTACGCCTAGGGCTTAACTAGAAGCATTGATCGATATTGTCTTCTGACAATCGATCGATATTTGTGAAAGGTGTATCGATCGATATCCCTATAGGATCATCGATCGACACTTTCTTGTGATCAAAAGACAACAGTTGAGATCTAAGATCTAGTTAGTTAACTAGTGGAACATTGTCATCGCTGATCACTGTGATTAAGGAGTTGAGCTCTAATATATCATGCATGCAACTGTTAGGCATCTATATGATTATAATCTCCAACACCTGAATAGAAACCCTGCATCTAATATCTTCCAATAAGTTACACCCCCAATCATCTTGTTAGTCGACTTGTTTACTGCTTTGCATTATTTATTTACTACTTTATAAACTATTAGCCTAGCTTAATCATATAACTGTTAGATCTAATTGGTTTCCTAGCTCCCTGTGAATTTGATCCTTAAGTACTACAACTCGACTTCTTATTTGAGAGAGTATAAATCACTCCTTAGGGTAATTTGAGTGATATCATATACTAGCATGTTTAAAGAGAATGAGAGATAGATTTATGTCTTATTTGCTTTAGCTGATTTGAGAGATTGGGACTTTGTTGTGGGTGAAGAGAAGAGACGAGAGGAGATATCTTTTTTTTTTACGCTGGATTCATCATTCAAGTTATGAGCATAAAGTCTAAAACCGAGGCAAGTCTCAACAAAATACAAGAGTTCAAAAGCCACAATCAACGTAAATAGCAAAACCAATGGAAATAAATAAGGGGAAAACCACCAGCAGGCGGTGCAGCAGGACATAGCTCATAAGCAGAGAGCATAAGCTAGTCAAAGAAGGGAAGAACTAGCCTCTTGTTGTAAGAGAACTTGTAGCCAAGAGGGACCACCAGACGCAACATAAGACTGATAGTGATGTTCATTTGTAACACTTGAGGCAATCAAACTCACCGCTCTATTACTGATTTGAGAGATTGGGACTTTGTTGTGGGTGAAGAGAAGAGACGAGAGGAGATATCTATTTAGAGGAATTAAGGTGAGCCATTATCTGATGCAAGTGAGAGTTTTCTTTCCTTTTCTTTCTAGGCTTATATGTATATGTCTTTCGTTTTCCTTCAACAAAAGGAAAGTTTCCATATTCACCAAAACAAAAGGAAAGTTTCCTTTTACCATTCAGAACCCTTCCTTTTACTTGTGTTTGAAAATCCTAGCCATTGATTTTTCTTAATTAAGTTCATCTCTAAATTTTTGAAAAAAATGTTAGTAAACTTAGGTATATAAAATAAATTGTAAAACCATAATAAAATAACGAACTTATCGTTTTAAATTGGAAGTAACATACATGTGACAAATTTAGGGGGTGATTGGTTGGACTTTATCTCCTTACTTTAGCTTTATTTATTTTTAAATCAATAAATTTTACCAATCATGTTGTAGCTTTACTTTTAAAAATTAAAGTCTACATCAAGTTTTTATTTAGTTTTATTAATCATGCTTTAACTTTATTTTTAAAACTATAGCAAAAAAATAAAGCAAAACTTTTTCTTATTTATTTTAGGCAAAAACACTACACCTTCTTTTTATAGGCTGTAGAATCTGTAAATGAAAAAGAAATATCTATAATATCAAATAAATTATATAATCATAACAAAAACTTTTATAAATATTTTCATTTTGAATTTGAGTGTTTTAAAATTATTAAGATATTTAAATAATATAAATATTATTTACATATCACATTTTAAATTACAATAAATTTTGATAATTTATTTAAAAAATATTAATATAAATTATTTTAATTGATATAAAATAATAATTTTATATATACAGCACATATTTCATATATTTTATTTTAAAATATCTACAGCCTACAGTTTACAGCTACAACAAATTTAACTACAGCAAAAGTCTCTGCACAAAAAGTCTACAGTAACAACTTTACAGCTACAACCGATTTATCTACAGCTAAACATCTACAGCTAAATTTTCAAAACCACGGTCGAACCAATGATCACCTTAGTTTTTTTTTTTGCTTAAAACAAATTTAGTTCCACATGTTTTAATATATTAACATTTTACTGCGTGTATACTTGATAGTAGCTTTTAAATGATTACATTGGTTTCATGGCATCAGAAGAAATTTATAGATAGCATAAACTTTTTTATACAGAAATTGTTTTGAGTTGACAAAAAGAAAACTATTGAATTTTCCACCCCAAACTATGTTCATAGAATCGACAAAGCCTAACTTTTTGCTTTCACTTGCCTATGCTATTATCGGATTAAAACTAGAAAGTATATTATTTCACTGCCCGTAAAAGTTAGATAAAAGAGCGAAATTGGCAAGTACGAGAGAAGAGCTGCAGGCGCGAATAAACTTTTGTCATGTGGACGCAATAATTGCTCGGCGTCAGATTGGACTCACTAAGAAGTTTGACTACTATTGACCTTTTTAAAATTCTATATGAATAATTACACAGTAAGAAATTTATAACAAGAATAGTAATTGTTTTTAGTATATGCATTTTATTACTACACTAAATAGTATCAAAAGAAAAAAATTTAAAAGCAGAAAATATGTCAAAATTTAGAATCTATATGAGATATATTGGAGTACTGTAAGTCTGTAACCCACAGTTTCTTTGCTATTAATTATTGCAACTTACACATGAATTGCTTAATGTCGCATGGCTAATTTTTGAGTTATTTCTTACAGCCATTTGGTTGGAATCTGGCAAATCCTTTTCTTATAGTAAACGAGCGCATATCACTTTCAAAAAATTTACGTCCAGACAATGTAAATTAAATGGTTTAAGCCTTTGTAGCCATATTGAAATTGTTGATTGCGCACTTCATGCTGCTTCAATTTTGGGATTTATATCACTGGTGGTGTTCTCTAAATTCATTGGCTTCATCTCACTTTACAGCTCGCTGGTCGTTGAGGTCAGAGGACTTTTCGACGTCATTAGTTGTTTAGGCGTTTTGTATGCTCATATCTTTCTATGTTGTATTTACTTCTTTGTATTAGTCGTTTGTTTAGTTTTGATGGTTTTGTTTTCATGTTCTAGGAACACTTTCTCCGGTCATGGAAAAATAAGAATTTATAAAAGTAAGATTTGATAAAAAAAAAAAAAAGGTTAAGCCTTTAAGGTTATCTTCAACAAGACACCAAAAAACTAAATTTAGTGTAATTTCATCTCTAACAAGATACTAAATTTTACACCATCCCACAAAATTTGGCGTAATGTGAATAATACTATTCACCACACCAAATCTTTAAAATACATATTTTATTATGTTTCATTTAATAATATAGTTTAATTATTATCAAATTTGTAATTTAACATAAATATATTGTGTAATTTATATTTTAAATTTATTTTAGTTTTTTTATTTTTACTTTTATTTTCAAGATAAATTATTAAATGACCATTATTTATCACTTACAAATAATAAAAATATAAATAATAATCTAAATATGATAAAATAATTATTTATCAATTACAAACAATAAAAAAAATAAAAAAAATAAAAACTGAAAATATAAAATAATATATAATATTATTTTTGGTGTATTTGGTGTTATTGTTAGAGATGATCAAAGAAACCGATTCCCGGCCACTGCGGATTTAACATTATATATTATATATTATTTTATATTTTCAGTTTTTATTGGAGAAGCTCTAAGAAACCGATTCCCGGCCACTGCAGATTTAACATTCGGGCCGCAGCGACACAGATTAGTTTCTTGGGTCTGGGAAGCCGTTGGGGAAACTGTGTTTAATCAAAAAAAAAAAAAGCTCTAAGAAACTCACAGCAATATTGGTGTAGTACGACGATCGAGAGTTGTTTATAAATTTCAGTATGTTTTAGTTCACATCATCACATGCATGTTAGAGAAAATAAAAGGATCCTGAAAGAAAACTGAACACGTTTACTGCGCCTGAGTTTTAGATTTCTAGTCTAGATAGTGTCATAAACAGTATGTAGTATTTGTCTTTTTGTGACATTATTTTTATTTGATGTGCTATGAGAAATATTTTAAATTTGATGAATAATATTTTTTAAAAAAATAAAAGGAATCCCAATATTGTTGACGAAAAAAAAAAGGAATCCCAATATTCAAATACAAAATCGAAATAGTTTTGTGATTTTGTACTGGTGTTGTCATTGTGACATTGTGTTAGCATATTCTAATTTAAATCCAACGAGAATGTGATGAGTCAAAAAAATTGTGTACATATATAACCTTAACTCTTATACAAAAATATAATTGTAACATTTTTATCAAAAATATAATCTTAAAATTCTTACCCAAAAAAATATAAATATATATATATATATAATTTTAAAGTATATACAAAATATAATATATCATAAGAACATATATATATATTGTTTTCTCATATAATGGGGAAAAAGGAAACAAATCTGTGGGAAACAATAGGCCTGGGCATTCGGGGTCCCAATCGGGTTTCGGTTTATCCAATCGGGTTTTGGTTTTTCGGGTTTATCAAAATCAGCTCCATTCGGATTATATGAAAGTTCGGTTCGGAACCGGTTCGGATTCTATCGGGTTCGGGTCGGGGTTAGTAAATCTTCAAAGAACCGGCACAGCCCAATATACTTTCGGATTTGGGTCCCAATTGATTTTTCGGTTTAAAAGTACCTGATTTTTACCTATTTTATAACCAAAACGTAAGTAAAATCGATTCAAAAATAAGGAACATCAACCGTGATCATTCAAAATCAAACGTAAAGTAAACATATTTACTATAAAAAGAAAACCAAATAAATAAAAGTATAAAACGAAAACCAAGTTCTCATGAAATGAGAAACATTGTTTAACAAAAACAAAATCTAAATCTAAATACTTCAAGATTCAACGGCCATCTTCAACCATCAACCATCAACCTTCATGTAATAGAACCACCAACATTCATGTAATAGAACCCCCAACCTTCATGTAATATATAAGTATTTTAGATGTTCAATATTTCTTAGTGTATTTTGGATACATATTAGGAATTGAGATCATGATTGGTACACGATTTTTTCGAAGTTTTGAATGTTTCGGGTTCTATCGGATATTCATTTAGATTCGGGTTCGGTTCGGATAATACTCATAACCCGAAATACCACAAAACAAGATCCATTCGGCATTTACGTCAGATTCGGATCGGTTCAGATTCATTTTTATCGGATCGGATTCGGTTTATTTGTCCGGCCCTAGGAAACAAGCAGCTGATGTCAAGTAAACAAATCTGAACCGTCCAGTTATAAAAAAAAAGTTTGAAGTATTTCAGACATCGGTCATTGCTTCTACGGTTCTACCCGTAACCCAATCTTATTCTCTCACACAAAAAAAAATATCATTCCGTTGAAGAAAAAAAAAACTTCAATTTCTTCTTTTCGTTATTTCCTCTTCTTCTGGGTAGAGTTCAGAGATCCACAAGTTATCTTGAAAATTCGACGAAAAAAAAGAGATTGGATTTGAATTATGGGTTTAGGCAACAACGCTACCAAATTCGATTTCGATGCAAATGATCTCGCCGCCGACGATAGCTCGGATGGCGATTCTATCGACGAAGTTAACGCCTTTGGCTCGGTTCTGTGTTCGATTTGCATCGAGACGGTGACCAAAGAAGGCGATCGAGCTTGGGCTAAGCTTCATTGTGGCCACGAGTTCCATCTCGGTATTGTATTCGATTTGAATCATCCAGATCTACCTTTTGTTTGATTCAGTTTTTGTGAATTATGATCATTTTAGATTCTAATTGAGGTTTGGAATTTTAATTGGTTGATATAGTCATGAACTGGTCGGATTGTTGTTTGTGAGGTTATTCAGACAGAACCAGTTAGGGATTGATCACTGTCTTATTGATCTCTTCATCTTGTTTGATGCATCTATTTAGTGTGTATCAGCTGTACATGCATTGCGTGCTCTTCATTAGTATTGTTTAACGAGGGAATCATTAAACTCAAAAATTTCATATGAGTCTTTGCTTCTTAATATATGTTCACTATGTGGCAATCTTGGATGTCTAGATAGGAGAGTAGCTGTGTGTTTATATATTTAAGCTTCAAAAATAAAGTAAAATTGTTGAAATCTAAGAAGAAAACTTATTCATTATCAAATTTCAAATGCAATTGTCAATCAAAACTTAAAAATTTACAGTATTTCAGTATTAAATTAATTATTCATGTTTTTTTTTTCTTTTTTGAATAAATATTCATGTTATAGATACTTATTAAGATTTTTAAGTATTTTAGGTAGCTAAAATTTGAGACATCCTTCAATATGTGGCGGGTATTAAATGCCTTATGTTGTGTTTCTTATGCTGTTTCACAAACCTGTCTAACTTCACATCTGTTTCCTTTAGATTGTATTGGCTCAGCTTTCAACACAAAGGGAGTGATGCAGTGCCCAAACTGTCGCAAAGTAGAGAAAGGCCAGTGGCTTTACGCAAACGGTTGCCGTTCAAACCCTGAGTTCAGTGCTGAGGAATGGGTTCATGAAGAGGATATTTATGATATTGGAACCTACTCTGAATTGGTAATAGCCTGGTCACACTTCTCTGCCTTCTCATGCTGGAGGATTGTTTTATTTTTAACCGCTTGAGTTATGTTCCGTGTCGAAAAATGCGTGTGTTTATGTATCTTTGCACAGGCTTTTGGAGTTCACTGGTGCCCATTTGGAAGTTCAGCTCGTCTTCCTTCTTTCGAGTAAGTAATTTTTAACTCTGTTTTGTGCTAAGTGGGATCTTCTTTGCTTATGAATCTCTCTTAATCTTTGCAGGGATGGAGAATTTTCGCCGAGTTCTTGTAAGACATTGCCAGATTGGTTATTTTTTTACGTTTTCTGGCATTTTGGTTTATTGAACTATTCGATTCTGACAACATGGCACAGATCAAGAGCTTTTAGGCCAACAAGGCTACTTTACAGAACCAGCAGCGCCAACAGCGGGTCACCCATGTCCATATGTAACTTACTTTGGCCCTGTTCATTCGTCTTCCTCAAGCTCTGGCGGTTCAGACACTTCAAGTTTCCCTAGTCACTGGAACACATCCGGTTCCAGTGAAGTCCCACCTCCTTATGGTTTCCCTGTGGATCCGCACTTTCACGGCTGGGATTATCACTCGCCTCCACCCCCACCGCCACAGCACTTCTCTGCTGCTTCTGGCGCTCACGTGGGAAGTCCAACTCATCCCACGCCTCCGCCAGCTGCTGCCAGGACTTCCCGAGCCAACGGCTCAGATGTTATCAGACCGAGACCGCCTCATTTCATGCGTCCATCATATCATGCTCACAGGTACATAGTTTCTGTCTTGACTTCAAAACGGAATTATTAAAGTCTTTATTCTCACGGCGTTGAATGGTAACTGCGGATTTAGTAAAATAAGCAGAACAGTGGTTAATGCGTTTTGCAGACTAATTGCAGTTTTGATAAAAAAAAGTATTGTAAACTAAATATATTAATATAATCAGAAATTAATTTTTTTGTTATAATGATAATATATCATAATATTTTTAAGTTCTCATCATTTAAAGATTAAATTCATTTGCAGTTCTAGTGGCAGAGCGGGGAGCTCGGTGGCATCGATTCCCAGGTCACCGCCTTTTCCGGGAAGCAACGTTCGGACTCGAGATAGAATGCAAGCACTTCAAGCCTATCACCAACAGTCTTCTGCACAGTCACACCAACCTGATTCTCCTATAGTCTCTCATGGGCCTGTGTTCTCGTCTGGGCGGAGGCCCAGTAGAGCTTCCTTGATGGGTGGTTCGACTTCATCTTCGTCGGATCAGGCAGGTGGGAGCGGGTTTATCCGGTTTAACATATGGGAGAGAGAGCCTTATATGCAATTGCAACCGGCTTACCCGGTTAACCAGACGGATAGAGAACCACCATCCCTTTGGACCTTCAACGAAGGATCAGGAAGCCTCCATCAGAGGCATGGCGCCGGAGGATCATCATAAGAGTTGAGTCAGTGCCTGGTGAGAATCTCACCGGTCTGACAATTCTCATGAACATTGGGACCAAAACAAAACCATAATTAAACAATTGGGAATTTGATATTTGAGAAAACCTGAAAAAAAAAACTGCATGCTCTCAAGTTATATGATGTGTTGATGATAATATCTAAAAAACACAAAATGGATGTGGTATGTAATGGTTTGGAGACAGAGACTGCTTTCCCAGTTGGCGGTGGCCGTCCGGTTCGAGCCGGTTTAGGTCTGGTTTGGAACAGAGTAGCAAAATGGTGGTTGGACATTTGTTATTATTTTTTTCTAATGTGGGCTACAATGGGTAATCCAAGTGATATTATACCCTTATGGGACATTTGGTTTCTTCTTCTTGATATGTTAAATGTTTAAGTACTGACTCCTTTTTCTTTAGCATATTACAATTATTTCAATGGTGATGATTGTTTTCTAGGCCAAATACTAACACTAAAAAAAAAAGAAATATTATGAGCTGCATTGAATATGTTCATGAGTGTATACAGAAAGACTGTTCTGTGTTGAAATACACACCAGATACAGATTTGTAAGAGAAACTTGCGGACAATAAACAATGCTTACTTTCAACAACTAACATTTGGACACAAACGGGGAGAATTAGTATAAGTACGAAAGTTTTTGGGTAAAGTTGATAATTTAGAAACATTTGGGAAGATTCTGTAATTTAAAGAAAATATAAATTAGGGCAACAAGACCACTTTAAATGCACAAAAGCCCTAGAACATTTGGTTCTGTCTCCTCAGCTAAAAGACGCCGCTCGTCTCTTCAGACAAGTTCCACCTTCTACGATTTGTTAAAGGTACGCCTGTTACTCCTCTCTCTCTCTTTAACGGAAGCGCTCTTCAATGTCTGATAATAGATTCAATGTAAGAAGTTTCGATTCACGGATTCGGAATCGTAGTTTCACATTTCACTTTTGCTTCGAGGTCTTGTTAGATTAGAAACTCTCTGAGTAGTTATGGATAAGCACACTATGCGCTCTGCTGTTGATAAGCACACTATGCTCTGCTGTTGATAAGCACACTATGCTCTTTTTAATTTTTTTTGTGTGTTTGAAGAGAGAAGAGGGTTGAAAGATGAGTCGTGGAAGCGCAGCCGTTGCCAAGGGAAAGAAGAAGGGAGTCTCCTTCTCCATTGACTGCTCCAAGCCTGTCGATGACAAGATCATGGAGATTGCTTCCCTCGAGAAGTTCCTTCAGGAGAGGATCAAAGTCGGTGGCAAAGCCGGTGCACTCGGTGACTCTGTCACGATCACACGTGACAAGAACAAGATCACTGTCACTTCTGATGGTCAGTTCTCCAAAAGGTAACAACAACACTCAACTAACACTTGTTCGATTTGGACCCAGTCTCTTCTGGAATTGGTCTTTGAGATGATGGAAACTGAATATGTTTATTTATAGGTATCTCAAGTACTTGACGAAGAAGTATTTGAAGAAGCACAACGTGAGGGATTGGCTCAGAGTGATTGCAGCCAACAAGGACCGTAACCTCTACGAGTTGAGGTACTTCAACATCGCTGAGAACGAGGGAGAGGAAGAAGACTAGAAGATCTTTATACTCTTCTTGTATTGGTTTCTGCTCGTTCGTTGTTGCTCAATACAATTTATATTTCTTGTTTCACAGATCTTATCTAGTTTTGGTTGAAGTTAAAACTTTTGTTTTCAGACAATTATTTGAGAAAAAAAATATCGTATGATTCCTGAATCTTTTATTGGGGATTAAATAAAATAATTATTCAGATTGATTAACTGAGTGGAAAGTGGTTTTATTAAACGTTTTCGAGCAATGTTTTAATGTTACAATCCCAAAATTAGAGTTACGTTTTTTCTTAATTTATGGCCTAGAGTCCCATAACGTACCGGCCCATTAGCCCAACACTCATAACAGGGGATCGGCTTATTCGTTAAGAATAGGGCCCATAAAATCCTTTTCCTTCTTAAAATAAGAATTTGAATTATATTTTTATATTAAAAAAATCATTTTCCTACATAAACTGAGAATTTTTTTGATCTCTCTAGACAGATTAGGAGACTGGAGATTTGTGTATATAAACCTGAACATAAAATACAATTTTTATCATTAGTTTAATTCTCGCTGAGTATCAAAAGTAAGATGGTGAACACACAAGTTGGAGGAGCAAGCATGGTTTCTTCTGCTACAAGAAACGAAGGAGTAATTAGTCTCGCGCACTTAAGGGACAAAAAGGCTCCAGGTACCGAGTTAACCCTCTCCATAAGCCCTGATATATGGGAAATCAAGAAACATCTCACAGTGAGCGACGTGAGAAACAACCAAACACGCCTTATGCTACCTAAGGATGATGTGGTTGCGCATATTCTGGACTACCTAACGGATGAAGAGCGCCTAATGATCGAAGATGCAAATAATCGAGGGTTGAGGATCAGAGTGTACGACAGCAATACTGAGTCTTTGCATCAGCTGACTTTGAAAAAGTGGCATTCAAGTGGAAGCTATGTGTTCATTAGCAATTGGAATGAGCAATTTGTTATAAGAAGAAACCTCGAAGCTGGCGATTTAATTGGACTCTTTTGGAATACTTATGCGTCAAGGCTCCACTTTCGTCTGCTTAGTCATTATAACCATTGATTCCAAAGATTTTTTTTTTAGATTTAAATTATTATAGATTTATGTGGATTTTGTGCTAAATTTAGGTTTGTTATTAGTTTCTAATTTAAACCAGTTGTGATAAATAAATTGACTCGAATCTTTTATATATATAGTTAATTCAGTTGTTCATGCAATCAGTAACATCATGTTTATTACCATTCATATTGCAGTGTCTTCTAAGTAGTTTATTTTTAGTTTCTTTTCTTTCATCTCAATTTGTACATGACGAGTTCGTTTATGGACCCGATTGGTTTTCAATAAACCGAACAATAAAAAAACTCAAAACTGTGAACCGAGATTTTAACGGTCAATGTACTATTCCCACGTTGGTTCATAATGTCGTTTCAAGTAGGCGCTCAATTTATTTCCCAAAAGGGAAAGTGTTACCTACTACATAATAGCTGAGAAGAGAGGGATTAGTATTTAGTCCGTTCGTAAAAAAGAAACCAACCGGAGTGATTCTTGCACTCTCTCGTCTTCTTCTTTTGCTTGGAGATAACAATAACTGTTCATCGCAGTAGAGATCAGTCGAGAGAGATGGGAGGATACTCAACGAAGAGGATGATCGTGTTTCTGCAGCTTCTTACTTCAGTCATGTTGCTTCATCTCTCCATCTCGTCTTCCTCTGGTGAGTATCCAATCTCTGAGTATCTTTCACATGTTTTCGGATCATCTTGATTCGTTGCGATACATGGAACACATTCTGAAACAGAGTCTCTGCGATGTTCCACTCATAAAGTTTCGACCTTTTAGTTCTTTTAGATCAATCTTGATTCGTGCGTGTTGTTGTTATTCAGGTGAAGCAGCTAACTCGAGTGAGAACGGAGTATGTGTTATTTCTAAAAAAGGAAAGCTTCCGAAGCCTGGTGATCTAAACATGTGTAATGCCTTCCATGGCAAGACTCGTTGCTCTGCTTCACGGATGCTCTCTGCTTCATTAGCTCTCCAAAACCTAGCTACTCACGGAGAAGCTTCTAAAGATTGCTTGTACTTGTTTGAGCTTTTGGAATGTTCAGATGTTGGACCTCTTCGCATTTGTGCCTCGTTCTGTGACAGAGTCTTTGAAGCTTGCTCAGATGCCTACTTTAGTACTAGTGGTGCTAGTAATCAGGTAAAAGACCAGTTGTGTTTGAGAGTTTTAAAAAACTCACAAGTTTGAGACAGTGCTTTGTTTCTTGTTTTACGTGTTAGGTTATGGTACCGTGTGGAGCAAGCAATGGTATCATCTGCGTGAAAGTTTCCAAGTGGGGGACTAATGGCACAGCGTTCTGTGAAGCAGTGGGTTTCACTGTTGTTCAAACAGCTGATGATTCCGCTTGTTACGGAAGCAGCAAATCAAGTTTTGGACCAGTGGTGAAGTCACTCACAAAGAGTGAGAATGTTGCTTGGTTTCAAGATCTCAAGAAGCTAGTTAGAGATATGACAGTGGTTCAACAGTTCTCTTGGGTTGTAACATTTATTGCACTAGGAACAATGCTCTTTAACAGGTTTTGCATCACTCTATCTGATTGTCTATAGTTTCTGTTTAAACCGGTTTGATGTGTTAATCTTGCTTTGATATCCATAGGTGGCGTTATCAGCAACAGATGCGAGCTATGATCCAGAGGGATGCGAGAAGATTGATAAGGAACATGAATGGGGGAGGATTGTAATTCGTGTTTTTTAGCTCCTTAGAATAGCATTCAAACTTGTAAATAAGCCTAGAATCGTATGAAATAGATATTTTCACTGCTATATTTTGGGTGAAAGAACTCAATAGCGAGTTTTGGGGGACTCAACAAATTGTAAACAAAACGGTTTTATTTTTTTACTCTACATTTCATTCATTAGCATCATGTTATTACCATTCATATTGCAGTATCCTCCAGTTTATTATTAGTTTCTTTTGTTTTTTTTTAAATCTCGACTTCTCAATAAATAGTTCCCAATTGGCTTTACCCATATAGCTGAGCTCTTTTGGTGCTAAAATATTAAGCTTCTCACTGGCTTTTCTTCTTTTTGGGCCATAAAAGCAATTGCTTTATAACGGATGTATTCAATGATTTGATAATACTCCATTGTTTCGAAATAAGATGTTTTAGAATTTTTACGCTTATTAATAAAACATAGTTATTAATAAATACTTCCTCCGTTTTTTTATATAAATCGTTTTAGAGAAAAAAATTTGTTTCAAATTATATGACGTTTCGGTTTTTTATGTAAAATTTATTACCACTTAATGTTATATGACCAATGATAATATACCTTATATTTTACCATTGATTGATTTGTGATTAAGTAATTATTTAATGATGTTTATATTTAGAAAATATAAAAAATTAATAATTTCTGAATCTATGTACACAATTCTAAAACGACTTATATTAAAAAACAGAAAGAGTAGTTTTTTGTAATTTTATATTTCCTATATTTCTAAACCAATAAGACTTCAAACGTGCAGTTAATGTTTTTGAAATTCATAAATTTTTATTATTAGTTGATTAAAATGCATTGGAAATATAAAGAAAAAATTTATCTTTTGAAACTGAAGAAGTATAATTTACATTTTATCCGGAAAAAAAGGTTCTCAATTGAATCAGGTTCACGACGAGTTCGTTTATGAAATCCCCATGAACCGAACCGGAGTGGTTTTCTATAAACCGAACAATATTAAAACATAAAACTCAAGATTGCGAACCGGAATTGAACGCTAAACCGAAGTGTTGCCTACTATAAAGTACAAAGAGAAGATAGAGAGAGGGAGAATCTGTTATCAGAGTATCTTTCGCTTCGAGATAAGTCACCGTTCATGGAAGAAGGATACGTAACTACGAAGAGGGTGATGATGTTTCTGCAGCTTCTTACTCCGATCCTGTTGCTTCCTCTCTTGATCTCGTCTTCCTCTGGTGAGTATCAAAATCTCTGAGTCTTTTTCACATGTTTTTTTTGGATCATATTCAATATTGAAACAGAGCCTCTTCTATGTTTCTCAAGAGAGTTTCGATCTTTTTAGTTCGTCTTGATTCGTTACAATCTTTTGAGTTCCTTTTAGATCAATCTTGATTCGTAAGTAAGATGCTCTGTTCTCTCTGTTTCATGCGTCTTGCTGTTTGTTGTTCAGGTGAAGCGGTTAACTCGAGTGAGAACAGAGTATGCGTTTCTAAAGGAGGACGATCTCATCAGGCGTACGAGCTAGAAGGAAAGCTTCCCGAGTCTGCTGATCTTGAGTTTAAGGATCTAAACATGTGTAATATGTTCCACGAGAAGACTTGTTGCTCTGCTTCGCGGATGCTCTCTGCTTCATTAGCTCTCCAAAACCTAGCTACTCACGGAGAAGCTTCTAAAGACTGCTTGTTTTGGTTTGAGCTTTTGGAATGTTCAATCTGTCACCCTGACGTTGGAGTTCAATCAGGTCCTCTTCGCGTTTGTGCCTCCTTCTGTGATACTGTCTTTGAAGCTTGCTCAGACGCTTACTTTAGTACTAGTGATTCCACTAATCAGGTAAAAGAACGGTTGTGTGTTTGAGAAGTTTAAAACTCACAAGTTTTGTTTGAGAGAGTGTGTTTGGTTCTTGTTTTATATGTTAGGTTATAGTACCGTGTGTAGCAAGCAATGATACCATCTGCGAGAAAGCTTCTAAGTTGGAGACTAATGGCACAGCGTTCTGTGAAGCAGTGGGTTTCACTGTTGCTAAACCAGCTGGTGATTCTGTAGAAGAGCCTTGTTATGGAAGCAAATCAATTTTAGTGACAGTGGTGCCTGTGGTGGAGTCACTCATGAAGACTGTGCGGCTTCAAGATCGTAACTACGAGCTGCTGATACTGGATCTACAGACGTGTTTGAAAATAGCAGTTTTTGTTCTAGAATCAACCATGATTTACAGGTTTGCATCTCTTACTCTCTAGTTTCTGTCTAAATATCAACATTATTTCCCTTCTAACCAATTGATATATGAATCTTGCTTTGGAAATTTGATAACTCAGGTTGTTTTATCAGCTGGTGAGGGATGCGAGAAGATTGAGAAGAAGGAACAGGAATAGGAGAAGATTTTAACTCTTTTTGAGTTTTCTTAGCATTCATAGGGAGTTTTCTTGTTGAGTTTTCTTATCATATAACATTCATATGGAATCAATTATCTCACTGCTATAACTCATTGGGAGTTTTGGGGACTCAACACATTGTAACCCAAACAGTTTTTTACTCAATATAGTAAGAGCCATAACCATGAAAGGCAATTTAAATATAGAAAGTTTTAAAAAATGTTTTTTGTTTTTTTTTACAGATGCTTCTTCTTTGATTACTAAAAGTAAAGTAGCCTTTGAGGTTCTCTTCCTACATCTCAAGAAATGCACAGAGCCTAGCTTAAGTGAGCATGCTTTATTGCATTTTCAAGACTTGCCCATTTTAGGTACCTGATAAAACATAAAACATAAAGAAAGCCATGTGTTTAAGTTATTACTAGCTAAACCAATTGTGCTAGTGAGAAGAAGAGCTTCTTGGTCTGGTGAGAAACAAACCTTCTTTAGAGGAATACCGCTTGAAGATGGGGCAGGTTTCAGAATCTCAAAAGAGCAGACAAGAGATTGGTCCACGCTCAGTAATGCACCTGCATTGTCAAACTCTCCACCATAGTTTGGGGCTGAGAATATAGTCACTAGTCTCCTTTTTGCAAAAAACTCATATCCATCTTCCACTACCTGCAAACAAACCAAAGTAAATCACAAATGATAATCTCAAGTAATGTCTAGAAGAGATGTTTGTTTACTTGATGACCACGGCAAATAAGGTCAAGATCATTCTTATCCAAAAACTCAGCGACAACATCAGCTCCAAACGTGCAAGAGATACCTCTATCGCTATCAGACCATCCTTCACTCTTCTGATCAGGATCAGACCAAAGTAAATCACATAGAAGACCGTTGTCTGGAATCTCAGTAGGCCTCTGAATCTCCCTAATCTGCTCCCAATTCTCCAAATCCGGAGACAACCCGCCGTGCATGCACAGGATCTTGTCGTCAATGAGAGCAGCAACGGGCAAACAGTTGAAGCAGTCCGTGAATATCTTCCATAGCCTGACGTTGAATCTCCTTTTGCATTCGTCGTAGAAGCCGTAGATCCTGTTGATCTTGGCGTCTTCGTGGTTGCCTCTCAGGAGAAAGATCTTGGACGGGTAGCGGATTTTGTAAGCCAAGAGGAGGCAGATTGTTTCGAGGCTTTGCTTGCCTCGGTCGACGTAGTCTCCCAGGAAGAGGTAGTGTGCTGAAGGAGGGTAGCCTCCGTATTCGAATAGCCGAAGAAGGTCTTGGTATTGTCCATGAATATCACCTGATCATAATTGTCGTCTTGTTAATATTTCTCATAGTTTGTAATATTATAATAAACAAGAATAAGACATAGAGAGTACCGCAGATGCGAATGGGGGCGTGGAGGTCGAGGAGATTGGGCTGATTGAGGAAGATTTGTCTGGCGTTAACGCAGAGTTGACGGATCTCGATCTCTGAGAGCTGGACCTGTTTGCCTCCCTTGCCTTCTAGTAATCTTCTTATGATATCGTCCACCATACTTATCTCCATCACCGCTTCCATTGTCGTCGTCATTGTTCTGTTCCCAAACTTTTTTTTTACCAGAATCAACAACCAACACAAAAGGGTTCGCGCCAAATCAACCAACACAAGCTTCTTTTTTTTCTACGTTTGGATATTCTTGAGAAAATGTGGGAGACAGAGGTGGAGAGAAAGAAAGAAAGAAAGAAAAAGATCAGAAAGAAATCTTAATGTCTTAAAAATCAGAGGATGGAGATGGATCAAATGGGTAATGATTAGAATAAATTTGAGAATAATAAAAACAGATGGTGCAGATAGCTCTCTTCTCTCTATATATATACTATATGAGATTTCAACGCAGCTCTCGTTTTCAATGGCTATTTCATATTTGATTACATTTCAGACAGGGAAATGAAGAAAACCGGATGTAAAACATAACAAGGTTACATATGGTAATCATAAGCTAATTAAGATTTAACAATATGAAAAAAAAAACTATTAATTTCGTCTATAATGGACGTCATTAGGTAGTCATTTCAATTACCGGATCATTGGATCCAATGAACTTACAGAGAAAAAATGTGATGTATAAATGAAACAAGTGCTGCAAATGATTTTTCTTTAGTCCCATAAACTAAAAAAATATTAGAAAGTGAAGTTGTCAAATCTCAAAAAAAATAGATGGAAGAAAAAAAGTGATTAGTGAGAAACCTTCTAAGGCAAGAATGTGTGGGAAGATCTAGCCATATAGAATAAATGGGAGAACATGTAAGACACCTATGCCTCTATTCCTTTTCAATTGCGCAAACCAAAGCCGGTTCGTCTTTTGCTATAATTAAACGTTTATTTGATATACTCGTACGTCGTTGGGGTTTGCAATTGATTGTTGAAGATTTTCGAATACATTAATCTGGGCTACATTAATTTGGAACGAAATCTTGACACCACGTCTATTTTATATATGCGTACGTTGTAAAATTAATAATTTTAAATAATCTATTAGTATAAAAAAATCCCTTAAAAAGAAACAGAATCACCTCTTTTTCTCATTTTAGAGGTTGATTGTTCGTGGTTTTTTCTTTAGTTTTTGGTTTTTGCTTTTGTATAAACTATTTTTCATCCAATCAAGTTTTTGGTTTTAGTTTTTGTTTTTATAAAAACCATTTGGTTGCCAATCAAGATTTTCAATAAATAGATTCCCTAAAATTTAGGGAAACTAGTTTTTGAAAAGTTTAACCAATTTATGAAGAAAAACCAAAAACCAACTTTTGTGAGCTTTTATGAAGAAAAACGAATTTTGATTTTTTTTTGTAGAAACTACTACATTGTAATTAATTAATAATTAATAAATAATATTTTGATAAAAATTAAAATTATCAAAAAATATATTTTACATTAGATATCATTTAAACAATAATGTGAAATATTTTAATTTGTGTTTCATATCTGTAAATAAATTTATATATTTTATAAATAATATTATTTAATTTTAAAACTTAGTTATTAGTTTCTATAAATAAAACAATTGAATAATTTTAATAATTATTAGTCACATTAAAAATAACAAAAAACTATATAAACATAATATGTTTTATTAATAAAATATATTGTATAATCCTGAATTATAAAAATTGCCATTCAATTTTAAGAAAATATAAATAATTTATATAAGAAAATTTATAATTAGTTTCAAAATTTTATGTATTTTTATTTTTGTATCATTTATAATATTTATATAAGAAAAACTATTTCTATTCAAGTTTTAAAAATTAAAAATAATTTATATAAGAAAAATTTCTAAGTTGTTTCAAAATTTAATATTTTTATTTTTGTGTAATTTTATATATATATTATGATTTATGTTTTACTATAATATATTTTTTATAAAAATATAATAATTAAAATATGTTATTGTATTTTATTTTAAAATAATAATCACAGTATTTTGATAAATTTCAATTGTAAAATATAAATATTTATTTCTATTTTATTATATTATTTTAAAGTAATGTATTAGTTAATTTTTGAAAATTTTAAAAAAATACAGCAAATCCAAAAACCAAAATCTAAATCTAAAAACCAAAAACCAAAAACCAAAAGCTGAAAACCAAAAACCAAAATCTAAAAACCAAAAGCTAAAATCTAAAAACCAAAAACTAAAACTAAAAACTATTGAAACAATCATCCCTTAGTTTGTAAGAAAAAGGGCCAATGGAAATTACCCCAAGGCAAAAGACCATGTCAGAATACTACAGCAAACGTAAATAACCATAAGTTTTGTTTTTGTTGTACAGAAAAGAAAAAAACATGAGAGCATATTAAATAGGCGGCATCATAAGCTGACGTTCTGGGTAGTCATAATGAGAGGCAGGAGGCTGCGATTCAAGAAAGAGTCAAATGGTTTATAGTATAAGTCAAGAAAAATGAAGCAGAAACTGATTGGAGTGTGATAATTACCATGCAGATAAGTTTTAAACTCCCCGTGTCAAGTGATACCTTCTTCACACCTTTAAACAACAGTTGGAAACGAGGTCCAACTTCCTACAAAATTTAAAAAAAAAAGGAAAAGAACAAAAGATAAATACATCTCCTCGTCCAACACAAAGAGAAAAAGGCTTAACAAAGTAGCAAACCTTCCTCGTGTGCTTTGGCCTTTCTTCTGAAAGGGCTGCTTTCGCAGAATGGAGCCTGATGAACACGAACTATATAAGTGATTAAAAAAAATCAGAAAAATAATTTTGAAGAAAAAGAAAAGAGTGGGTAACCAATGATGTCGGTAAAAAACAAAACCATCCTGGTACTGGAAAAATGCAAGGTTCTTTTGACAGGGTTTGTTGGTTCTGGAATGAGTGACCTTGGGGAAGAGTGATTGTATCAATCTGAAAATGAAAAATAAATAGTAAATTTCAAAAGGTGAGAGACAAAGTTTTGTGTAAACTAAGGCAAGTAGCGGGTATGAATTTAACCTGCTAAGGCCAAGACCGGCCTGAGAAGCAAAACGTGCCATACGAACATAAGGATCGAGGCGTGTCGGGGGGGTTGCTTGATCCTGCAAGACACGAGATTTTGAGCAGTGTATTAGAGCTAATTAATGAAGGGAGATATGAGCAATTACGAAAAAAAAAAAAAAGGATAGCTAGCTAGCGGTATATCCTCACGTGGGATGAGATTAAAAATCCTGAAATAAGCGGCAGCACCATTCAACAAGCTTACAATACATATTTCATCTGCAAAAAGTTATAAGACAGAAGAGGCTTAAAAGTCGTATATAAATATATATAGTAGAGATAGAAACATCAAGAACATAAATAAACACATGCACGGACCATGTCCCAAAGGGTTTGTATCAACTAGAACGAGAGATGTACACTCTCTCTCTTTTGCTATTCTTATCAGGTCTTTTAGCGAGTTGGGGATCCACCTTCTCTTCCACTTTATGTAAGTAGAATTAGGGAACACTGAGAGCATCTCCTTGACAATTAAAGGTCCCCTCTCACGAAATTGCTGAAAAATTCATTTTTTTTATTAACAAATGTTCCGTAATAAACATGATATGTATATACTTATAAAACTTTCTCTTACTGGAGAGTGGAACCAACCACAATTAGTGATCAAGGTCTTGGGTTTGATTTCACCACTCTCGATCCTATCAATTTCCAACGGTTCAAATTCTGCCCAAAGCTACAAAATTCGCCAAAAAGGATTTAAGGCGTAAATATATACTAAGAGATTAATTCCGAACATAAATAAATAAATTAAATCATTCATGCAAGCATTTAACCTAACCTCCTCTTTTTTCAAAAAATAAAAATAAAAACCTAACCTCCTCATCATCGAGCTTCGTAATCTCACGGCGCATCTTCGCCTGCACCAACTCCTCCTCTACCTTGGTCGTTTTCATCATCTCTCTCTCTCTCTCTCTCTCTCTCTCACTGCGGCTGCCTCAGTTTCTCTTTAGGGTTTTCTCTCGCCTCACAACCCTCTATCATTTATCTAAACTTATTAACGGGGTTTTGTTTTTTTTTTTTGCTTTTTTTGTGTGTGTTTTATAAATAAATTTTAAATATGTGTATGTTTTTTTATTTATATATATATATATATATATCAGAACGGCTTTTTCTTTATATATCAATTTTTCTTCTTCTTTATATATCAAATTAAAATGGAAAAAAGATACAAAACTACGTGGCTCTAGCCATTTCATGGTTTGAGGAAGCTGCAACATTGACAACAAATACTATTTAACCAGTTCATGAGTTGTGTATGAACTTGTGAATTATCAGTTCGAACTAAATGCTACTCTAAAATCTCTATATATATCATTCTCTATATTTTCAAATCAGTAAATTAAACGTTACAAAAACTTAGAATGTTTTTGATTTAGTATCTTTTAGGTAACTATATACTGGGGAGAAGGCTGGTACTACGATTTACCTCACACACACACACACACTTTGATCGATATTCTCCACCTGATTTCTATACAAGGGTATACAAATGTATTTGCAACAAAAATGTTTATGGCCCCCAACATTTCAGGAACGCTATATTATAGATATCTAAGTGACATAACATAACACTTTCTGATATTTTTCCACTCATGAACTGAAATTGGCTATGCATATAGGGAGAAAGTTCAGAATAGGGATCCTTTATTTATTTTTTATTTTCTTGAAACAGACCTTTATTTATATTTTCTTTCCATGAAAATAGTTCACTAGTCTGATTTGTATTCAATTATACATAAGATCTGGGGAAATGGAAACTAATCTTATATCTGGAGCAACATAATTCCCTCTCAAATTGAAATTCTGATGACTCATAATATTTATCTCATACATGTAAAGCATTTTCTTTTTTTGTGTGCTGACTGCTGATCATAGCTACCTTGTCTTCTCTATGAATGAAGAAGCAGATTCATTGTCTTCCTCCATGCTAGAAAAAAGTATTAGGCAATGTTGATGTTTTATCTGTGGAAACTTTATGTGATCATCAGTTGCATGAAATGTCTGTATCTGAATGGCATGATTTTAGTCCAATCCTTGCATGGACTCAGCACGTATATTTCAGATAGATGTGTGTGACACAAAGCATTTCTTTTCCCTCCTACTTCCCTTTGGAATTAAGTTCACCCCTTTTTGGCTACTATGTGATAGTTTTATACAACAAATGCCTTTTTCATGCAAGACACGTGAGATTGTAAATGAGCTAAGACAAGCATTTGACCAAAGTGCTGCTCTTCTTGTTCAAGTTCGTCTCACTGGGTAGTGTTCTTATCCTATTCGTTTATTACATCTTAAGATGCATGGAAAGGAAGATACTTGGTTCTTTCTGTGATACGTTTCCGATCTAGGATGGTTCGGGACTGTTACGTCCACGGACAGTGATGGGAAGATCTAGCCATAATAAGAAAATGAGACGTGGAGGACTCTCATCGGAGCTGGTCAAAGAAAGTAGTCTCCTTACATTTATTCAGCTATATATGAATGATTTTATTTATGTAAACTATTGTCGGGCGAGTAACCGCGTCTTTTGAAAAGTTCGGTTTTATGGTTAGAGATTAGATAAGCCTATGTACCTATATAATGTTGAGTAATTGGTAAGAATACACCCAAAAAGCCAATATAATTTGCCATATATTATTGTTTCTTTTTAATATTTTTTATGACTATAATACTCTTATCTCTATCTCTCTCCTTTTTATCTTTTATGTGTTCTAATCTCTTTATCTCTCGTATAGATTCTTCAAATCATCTTCTAATTCAACACAAATCTTTATTTTTTATTCTGATTCTTTTGACATCCATAATGTTAATCTTATTATCTCACTCCAATTCCAATGTTTCTAATTTCGACTCACAATCAACTTTTAGATAATATATACGTTAGTAGGTATTTTATTATTTACCTGCTATTATTTAGATTTTAATGGATTCTTAATCGATACATGAAGTGTTAGTTGTTACAAATATATTTGGGGCTATTTGAAAGATAACTAATTAATTGTTAATAGTTTCATTAACTGATATATGATTTGTTAGTCGATACATTTGTTTGATACATAGATTGTTAGATGATACTAAAATTATTAGCTGATATGTTAGTTGGTATGTAGATTGTTACCTGCTATGTAAATATTTAGTTGATAAATCTAGAGTTATTTTCGATAAAGCATGAGGGTATTTTCATCCGCATAGTATCAAAAAGTTACTCCTTTTTGGGTTATCCATAATTACGAGCATTCAGCTAATTTGGACCTTAATTGGCTATATTGGCCGCATTCACTGTGTGTTGTTCCACCCTGTCTGTAAACTAAATTACTGTAAAAAGAAAAAAAACAATTGTTTAGCTTATTGGGCATCTAAACTTAAGTCCAAATATTAAAACCTATATTGGGCTTAGAGTTTTGGGCCCATAGTAGAAATAGAAAACCCTACAAAATCAAAGCTGAGTCGTTACAAAAGCTAGATTCATCACTTCTCTTGCAGAATCTTCGACCGCGGCGGCACCACATCCTCCGGGAGGCCACAATGGTACTTTTCTCTGTCTGAGTCAACCTCCGTTTCTGAAATGCTTCTCTTGTAGCTTTGAGTTTGGTTCTAAAGTTTCAATGTCGTGTTTGGATTCTCTGTTTCGAATGTAATAATAATAATAATAATAATAATAATAATAATATGTGAATTCTTGGATTTGTTGTTTTGAGCTTTTGATTTGATGACATTTGAGTTAGCTCGATCGTGTTTGCAGGGAATTGATTTGATCGCTGGAGGTAAGAGCAAGAAGACCAAAAGGACAGCTCCCAAGTCCGATGATGTCTACCTCAAGCTTACCGTCAAGGTTTCAAACTTTAACCAATTATCTTTGTCCTTTTTATTTTTTATTTTTTCTATTAAAACATGTTCTTATTCGAGTTAATCTTATTCAATAAGATGAGATGTTTGACATTTTGTGTATTGAAAAATTGCAGCTTTACAGGTTTCTGGTAAGGAGAACACAGAGCAAGTTCAATGCAGTGATCTTGAAGAGGCTTTTCATGAGCAAAGTCAACAAAGCTCCTCTTTCTCTATCTAGGCTCGTCGAGTTCATGACCGGCAAGGTTCGATTTCGTTTGAAACCCTCTTATCTCTCTGTTCCTTGGTGTAGAAGTTAATCTGTTGGTCTCTCTTGCTGTGTGATATTATAGGAAGATAAGATTGCTGTCTTGGTTGGAACCATAACCGATGATTTGAGGGTACACGAGATCCCAGCTATCAAGGTTACTGCCTTGAGGTTCACGGAGAGAGCCAGAGCTCGCATTGAGAAAGCTGGTGGTGAATGCTTGACCTTTGACCAGCTTGCTCTCAGAGCTCCTTTGGGACAGAACACTGTAATATTTCTCTCAACCCAAACCCCTCTACCTCCATTTTTAACTTCCGTTGTGAGAATATGATTAACCTTTTGATTCTTCTTGTGTGTTAGGTTCTTCTTAGAGGACCTAAGAACTCACGTGAAGCTGTGAAGCATTTTGGACCCGCTCCTGGTGTGCCACACAGTCACTCCAAGCCTTATGTTCGCTCCAAGGGAAGGAAGTTCGAGAAGGCCAGAGGAAAGAGGAAGAGCCGTGGGTTCAAGGTTTAAGGACATTGTCTGCGTCTTTGAACTTGTTTCTAGAGTGTTGTTGCTTCTTGACTTTTGTTAGAGAATCGTGTGTTTTTTTGTTGCCTGTGTCAGACAATATTTTAAGATTGTTTCTACTGGATTAATTGTGTACTTATTGCACATTGTACTGGGTTTCTTGGCTTATACGGCACACTTAAACATACAAAACCCTTAAGTAGAAGCAAACATTTTGATCTGCAGAGTTTAATTTCTTTTAAAATTCTATAAGTGAATAAAAAATAGCATCTAGCGCATATTACATACTAATGGATTAATTTTTACATAATGGTTATTACAATTAAGTTTTGTAAACGACATCTTTAATGTATTGCGGATATTAAACATGAGCTTCAAGGCTAAACATTAATCCCAACAGTTGTGAAAATTTGTTTGTTTCCAGGTTTTCTTGAATTAGCGTAAGAAAAAAAAACAAATTACATTGCAACTTAACCGATTCTTTTAGTCAGTTAAAACCATGGTTCTCTTGGTAGAACCTTCCGGTGCAGCTGCTGGAGAAACCGAGCCAGCACCACTTGTGTCCGGGAAAGAAGAGAAATCTGGAGCAGCCGAGCCGCTAGGGGTAGTGGTTGCAGCGTTCGGGTCAGCAGCCAAGAGGCCAGGAGTGTACGGTACACCTTTCCCCGGGACCCAAACATCACCTTGGATGTACTGATCCGGTGTGAAACTGAGAATCTCCTCGTCGCTCAGTGTCTTGATTCCAGGCCAAGTAACCCTGCCTGCAAGGACTGCTCCAGGTCCAATGTTCTGTACTTCAGAGTAGAACAATGTGTCCAGACCGAAGTTTCCGAGCCACGGTTGCCATCCTTGTGGCTGAATAAAATCAGGAATAAAAGTGTTCATAATAATAGTTCTTGAATACTCTTTCCACGGCCTTCCTAAATAGGCCTTGCTTGTTTCCTTGACCACCAAGTAATCCGGCTCGCCAGCAATAGTGCAACCTTGGAACACAAATCCAGTTGACTCCCTCGCGTCTTTACGACCATGAGCTGTGATAGGGCACGCCTGGTTGGGGAGCGGCTTCCTCACCAACAAAGTGCAGTTCTGGAATACAGCAGCCGCGTCTCCAAAGAGGAAATCAATAGTGCCTGAGATGGTACAGTCTCGGTAGAACTGACGGTGGGAGTGAGCGTAGAGCGTGTCTTGATAACCATCGAATCTACAGTTGAAGAATATCGACTCATCTGATTGAACCCTAACTGCAACTGCTTGATGTTTGATGGCACCGGCCGTGTTTACGAACCCTATGTTCTTGGCAATGAAGTAGTCACCAACGATGGCTACAATAGCATTAACATTATATGACTTCTAAGTACAAATAATCAAATATATACAATGTTCAAGATAAGCATGCGCAAATAAACCGGAACAAACTGAAATAACCAAAACGGAGAAAATATCCAAAAAAATATTTGAATTACAGGAAACTATCTGAAACTATTCAGATACTTTTTATCCAAAATAATCCAACTTTTTTTTGTTATTTAGGTCTTTTTCTGAAATTTTTGGGTCATTATTACCCGAACCAAACTAGTATAGCCGAACAATACGGAATCTAACTATTCTTGGGCATTTTTTGGATATCAAAATCAATATCCGAATCCGGACCAAACCGAAATTATTGATTAGACCGATTTTTAGAACACTAGATATATATCTTACCAACAATGGCGGTACGGTAGGTAGTGATACCGTCCTTGTAATTCTTGCTACCGGAGATGATGGTTTTGTCAGGACCATCACCGATGAACACAATATGAGTCATGCTCTTGTTGACTTGCACATACTCCTTGTATATACCAGCCTTAATATGAACCACAAAAGTCGTATTCTTCTTCTTGGGAACGTACTTCATCGCATCGTTGATCGTTGTATACTGACCGCTCCCGTCCTGAGCCACCACTATATCAGCCTTCGCATCGGAATACCCCTCAGCAGCCTGCAAGAGCCACCTCCCTCTCTGGTCCACCCACGAGGGGATATCTTGAGACAGAAGCCTTCTACTGTTCAGCTCGGGAATCCCCATTTGTCCCACGAAACTCGACATCTCGCTGATGATCGCTAGCCCGTTGTGCGTCAGCTCGATAGCGGTTTTCAAGGCCTTCTTCATGGTCTCTCCAGCGTTCCCTTGCGTCCCTTGGAACCCTTCGAGGCAAGTCTCCTCGTGGCTTATCGCCGCGCTGAGCCAGATCCTCAGATTGATCAAAGCCTCGTCGAGCAAATGGAACTCGAACTTCCCTAGCTCCTCGAAAGAGTTGCTGAGCTCTCCCAAGGCATAGTCCATCAGCTCCTTGCACTGATCAAGAGCCATCCTCGTCCTCGGATCTTTCTGAAGGTCCATCATCGTCTGCGACTTCTTGGCCGCGTCTGTGATCTGTTTCATCGTGACGCTAAACGCGGTTTTAACCAACTCCATCGGGTCGGTCGTGTTGTGACCGTTCTTGAGAAGAGTGTCTTCGCATGTCTTTTTGTAGTCCGTTGGTGCGCATACGTCTTTAACGGCCTTGACGGAAGCGGTTAGCTCTCCGTTACTTTTGGAGTCGCCGTTAGGTTCGTTTTTGTTGAGGCTGATGGTAACGGCGACGATCATGGAGATGAGAAGAACGGAGGAGATTAAAATAACAGCGTACCTCCTCTTCTTCTTGGAATCATCGTCGTATCTGTATGACATATTCTTTTTTATTTAAATTATGTTTTCTTTTGATTGTTGAATTTTATTTATTAAATTTGTTGTTGAACTTGAACAGCTCTGAAGATGTTTTGTATTAAAAATGTTAGAGCTGTTCGTTGTTGTTTTTGAGAAAAAGGAGATTATGAGTTTTTATGGACTCATCCTTCGTAGGTTACGTAGCGTCCTTGGGAGTGTGCATCTGTTCACATAATTGCCGTGATGGCATTTTTTATAACTGAAACGACAAATTAAGAGTTGGTTATAAGTGTTGCTCTGTTTTATGAGGTTTGGCGGGAAATACGGCTAGTGAGAAACTGTTGAAAAGATATTAGTTTATTGTCTTCTCTGTTTCGTCAAAGTTTCTAAATTGAGAAAATAATTAAATCTTATTTTATGGTTCCACAACCTCGTTTTTGTTTGTTTGTTTGTTCTAACCAGAATAATCAGTGTCTCAATCGTGTTGAATAACATACTGATTGCTATTCAAACTCTTTTCCACAGTTGTTTTTTATTTGAGGTAATGTCATTTGTTCGGTTTCATATTCTAGAATCAATGTGAGATCTTAAACATATCATATGTGCACATAATTTAGATGTATATATAGTCGTATGTATTTGTATAGAATAATGTGTAAGAATGTTTCTTAGGAAGAAACTGAAAGTGGAAAAGGTATATATATATGTTTTCACTGCATTGAAAATTTGTATTTGGTTCTTGACTATATAGATGATTAGGGAGACTTAATTAGTCAACCTAAAGGAGCTACTGCTATCTTTAATTTTATGTCAACATGTACCAATGCCATTGATCTTATATATTACTTTCTTTCTAGTTTTGATTACAAAACACTTTCACATAGATCATAGAGCTATCTGTTATCTTTAATTCTGAACCTGGTCCGGTGTTCTTAAACTGCATGATACAATGTCTTCAAAACGATCTTTGTTGGCATCTATTATTCTTCAAGAACAAACAGCCTAGTCTATGCAACTCAAGCAATCTTGTGAAGTTTCTCGTCTTAAGGTAAACCAGAAAATGCATAGTTTCATATAATGGCAATCCGCGATTGGTTCTGTTTTTAATTTTTTTTAAATCAAATAAAAATAATAATAATAATAATAATAAGAATCCCATGTGGGTTTTTGGGATATTGATGCTCTTAGGGCATCTTTATGGGAGGGATTTGATTAAGGGCCCTTAGCATTTTTTATTATTATTTTTGTGTTTAGGAACTAAGCTAAGGGCTTTTGTATAAGTAGTTGATTATTGTTGTGACTAACCTTGTCCCTTACTTAATTAAATTGATTATTTTCATTAATATGTAATAACATATATAAAAGCATAGTTTTTAATAAAACATATAAAAGAAAAGTTTAACATTAAAATTGAAAACATGAGGAAATTACAAAAAAAAAAGGAGACAAAGCAAGACATTGTTATTTCCTCGGGTTCCGGAGGGTACTGAACCGGTGAACCTCTTTGTAAGCTTATCTCCTTTTGGTCAGTCGAATTAAGTCATCTGTCTCGCTGTAGCCACTGTCCACAGAGTTGCAAAATAAACCCTCTGACTCCGAAGGCTGACTATAGCTGTAGTCAAGTCCCATGTTCCTCTTAACCTGCAGAAAATGTCCAGTAATTATTAGAATCAAGATTAAGCAAGAACATTTGAAGTTTTTTTAAAAGAGACAAAGCAAGACATTGTTATTTTAATTATTAAGCAAGACATTTTATTTAAATTATTAAAAAGCCTTAGTTTATATAATCCCACGGTTATTAAAAAAGACATACTGATTAAATAAAACAAGCATATAAAAAAGACATACATAAAAACAGAGATTAAAAAAGACAAATATAAAACATAGAATTAAAAGGACAAAAAAAAACTTAGTTAATAAAACTGAAGAACATGCTATCTAATTCTTCAGAAGTACGCAGCTAAGAGCTTATTCTTCACAATTTCTTTTGCCTCAGTTAATGGCTCTGACTTGGCGAGGAGAGTATCCAGTATAGCCAACTTAGACAGTCTCTCCTTCATGGCCAAATCCTCCTTCTTCATTTCCCAAAGGGTGGTATACTCAGCAACAGACTTCCCTTGAACAGTGTTCCTTTTCGATTTAGCAGCCTTGATACCTTCAGGCCGGGTCTCATGATCACCATTCTCGGTGGTTGACGTTTCAACTGTTGTTTCACAATTTTTCCTCTTTGAGCTCGCTTTTGGAGTGTTGAGGCTGAGCTATTTCTGTTCATACCTCAACACACACCACGCATGCTCGAGGCTGAACTTGGTTCTGTGATCAGCGTAGAAGATGTCATGCCCTCTTGAGAACATCAGTGTCACTCCCACCACTGCTAATTTGCCTCTATGTTGTGGCGTAAGCGCCGCAGAACTTGTTAACATGATCGTTTATCCTACCCCACCTCTTCTTACAATGAAGATGCTCTCTCTTTTCACCATCCTCTCCTCCGTGAGGACTTGTTGCGTAATACTCAACAACATGTTGCCAGAAGGTGAGCGACTTCTGCTGATTTCCAACTACAGCATCTTTGGAAGTGTTGAGCCACACACTGATTAGAACTTCGTCATCAGCCGGGGTCCATTTGCGTCGAACAACACGGTCCACGGGTGTGCTCACTGGTGTGCCTACTGGTGTGCCTACGGGTGTGTCTTCAGATTGTTGAGAACTGAAAGGAGGGTTCTCGGATTCTCCTAAGTGAACACTAGAATGAAAACTTTCATAAGGAAAGTTTTCATGTTGAACACTACTACCTTGTTGACTGTAAAGCAGTCCTACGTAGCTAGAGGACTGCGTATAATTATTTCTTGAATCCATACCACTAAGAAGAGAGAAGAGATTAAGAGGAGATGGTAGAAGAGATAAACTAGCTACGTATATTTAAGGGGGGCATGAGAAGGGGTTTTATAGGAGGAAGTCAAGAGTAAGTTAGCAATAACTTACCCACTTAATGACTAACCGGTAACAAGATATGTCTTATCTAAAGTTATTACACAAACAAAAAGCTATCAACTATCTTAACAAGATCATTAATATATTGTTGGATTTCGTTTCAAACAAACTACCCTTTACAGCCTAACCTATCTAATCAATACGAAGTAACCACGACAATGGCTTTAATACACAGCGAAACATTTAGAAAACAAGTGTACTTTCACTGGAAATGGTTGGTGTGGTTCATTAAAAATACACAGATTTCAAACTAAAAATACACATTCAAATATTTCAAACTCAAATCATCTATACGAATCC
>NC_027748.1:42272414-42303307 GCF_000695525.1 Brassica oleracea var. oleracea | reverse complement strand
TCCTAATCAAATATGCAATCAAATAATAATCTCGATCTCAGAAAGGATGTGAAGGACATACCTTGGTATGATTGGGTCGATTCTCAGACGATTGGGGATGCTTGGGAAACGAAGCGAACCGACGGTTTAGGTCTTCGTCATTGGAGATTTCAGAGTCGATTTCGCCGTCGGATGTGGATCGCGCTTTCGGTTTCGGAAACAAGTCTTCGTCACCGGAGATCGATTAAGAGATCACGTAGAAAGCTTCCTCCTCTGCTAAATCGCCTTCACCGTCGCCTTTTGGAGTCGGATAGAAAAGATGCACGAAGAAAGAAAATGAAAAAGACGATCCGTCTTCGAAATCATCTCCCACTCCGGTGCTGCCACGTACCCACGAGGGACGACACAGAGAAGCCCTTAATCAAGGCCCGTTCGTCTCGTCCTTTGCCATTTTAAATTTTTTTAAATCCAAAATGGATTAAGGGTCGGGCCCAAGCCCATTAAAAGTTGGCTTCAGTTTTACTAATATTAAAAGTAAAATTTCACTTTCATCATCCAAATATTGATACTACTAAAGAATGTTTGCTATTATGACATTATTATTCCGTTTTGGAATAATCATCTACAGTTATTCTTCTTTTTTTGCTAAATCATCTACCGTTATTCTTACAAAATTATTTGATGCCTTTTCAGCAATTATCAATATTTGGATGGTGAAAGTGAAATTTTACTTTACTAACATGAAATGAAAGTGATGGTTCTGTACTTTCCATGTAATAGTTTTATACTGCAGGTTGATCGCTTGATAATGAATGCTAATTTAAGTCTATTTACTGTAAATGTTGATGCGTAGACGTTATAATTAATTAAGTGTTTATTACTTTATATGAAAATAAGGTCAGACAGAATTTTTTTAATCATACAAGTATTTTGTTTGGCATCAATAATTAAATGAACAAAAGTGTAGGCCGATACACAATCATTTCCTTGTCTAATCACATATATGGATTGAATAAGCTTTTGAGGGGGAATATTCTGACCTGGTAAAGCACAAAATAGGGATATTCTTGTCGTTTGATGCTTGCATGGCATATACTTCGCACAACAGAAACTCTTGGATCAACTAAAAGACCAAATTCTCCCTCGCTACCAAATCATTTACATGTTAGATTTTAGTATTTTACCAACAAATACATGTCTCATCATGTTTCATATACGTATTTCAAACGTATTACAAAACCTATTGAAAAACTTACCACTTAAGTTGACGTACTATAGTTTCAATTATGATTAACAGCTGTAGATTAGATTAATTAGACTTTATACTACTGAATAATTCGGCTATAAATAATGTAAATTGCTTATAGAAATATTAAACAATTAGTGTAAACCGATTAGATATATACAGAAATTTCGGAGTTACTTTCGCAAGGCAAAGTCTAAGGGTAAAATAGTCATTAAGCTACTTTGTCTAAGACAATGAAACCTTGGAGCTCTTGTCCAACTTGGAAACGACGTAATGTTGCTAACCAAGTTGCAAAAAATACACGGCAAGAGGTAGACGGAAGTAAGCATATACCATCAATCCTCAACGTACACGTGGCGATAGTCATACCTGTCATCATCTATATTCATTAAAACCTGACGTGACGGAACCACCCCTCCTTCGCCGTTGAATATACTACTTGTGGCAGACATATTTAAAAACCTTAAACTGTACCCTATATATCCTGTCTATTTGCATTAAATCTGAATTACTCTGATTACTGGAATCTCGGACATGCCATCGTGCTAAGAGGCGACGGTGAGGAGGATATTTAGCGATGTCGACGGAGAAACTTCTCGCCACTAACGGCGTTAAATCCGACGGCGTCATCAGAAGAACGGCGGCGACGGCGAATTGTCTTACCGGCGGAAGTCAGATATTCGAAGAGCTTCCTAAGGCTAAGATCGTCTCCGTATCGCGTCCCGACACGACTGATTTTAGCCCTTTGCTTCTTTCTTACACCTTGGAGCTTCAGTATAAACAGGTATCTATATATCTATGTATATTCATGTAATCATGTTTAACAATGTCGAGTTGTAGTTTAGAAGAGACGACTAGTTTGCAATGTTGAATTGTCATTAATTCGGGTTTATGGTCTGTATTAAATGTTAATCCTCTGTTTTGTTTTTGGTGATATGTTTTAGTTCAAGTGGACATTACAAAAGAAAGCTTCTCAAGTTCTATACCTACACTTTGCTTTGAAGAAACGTTTGATCATCGAAGAACTCCACGACAAGCAAGAACATGTAAGATTTTTTTTTCTGGTTTGCAGATCTGAAAATGATCATGAGCATTGTGTGGTGTCATAGATTCCCCGTTCGAATGATCGCTGGGACGAAACTAATATTATACGTGGTTTCCGGCCTGGTATTCAAAAAAAAAAAATTATTGTTTTGAACAGGTTAGAGAGTGGCTGCATAGCTTGGGGATCTTTGATATGCAAGGATCAGTTGTACAAGATGATGAAGAACCAGACGACGGTGCTCTTCCTCTGCACTGCACTGAAGATAGTGTGAAGAACAGGTGCTCTTAAAATCTCAGATAGTTACCTTTTTTTTTGTAAAGTTTCTGAAACATTAGATTGGTATGTTGTTCAGGAATGTTCCTTCGCGTGCAGCGTTATCGATCATCCGTCCAACGATAGGCCGGTCAGAGACAGTTGTAGACCGTGGGAGAGCAGCAATGAAGGGCTACTTGAATCTCTTTCTAGGGAACTTGGACATTGTTAACTCCAAAGAGGTTTGTGTTTTTCTCTCTGGCAATGACTGACTTTTCTAGATGCGGTTTCCGTGTTCAGGGCCGGATCATATTGGCCTTTGGCTCCCAAAATTTTTATAAGCTTTTTATATTTCTTAGACCCCTAAAATTACGAAAAAAAACTTTCTATTAATTTTCTTAAAGAAAATGTTTTTAGTCCTCAAAATCTCAGAACCGGCCTGTCGATGTTTCTTGCCTCACACTCTAAACATATCCGCAGGTCTGCAAGTTCCTGGAAGTTTCTAGACTCTCCTTTGCTAGAGAGTACGGTTCAAAGATGAAAGAAGGGTATGTCACAGTGAAACACTTGAGGGAAGTCCCAGGATCTGATGGTGGCCGATGCTGTCTTCCTTCGCAGTGTCTAGGCTGCTTTGGTAATAGCTGGGCAAAGGTTTGGGCGGTTCTGAAACCAGGATTCTTGGCGTTACTTGAAGATCCGTTCAGTGGAAAGCTTATAGATATAATGGTGTTCGACTCATTAGGGTTCCATGGTACAAAAGAGTCACCCGAGCAACCGCGTTTGGCTGAACAGGTGAAGGAACGCAACCCGTTGCGTTTTGGATTTAAGGTAACAAGTGGGGACCGAACCGTGAGGCTGAGAACTACTAGCTGCAGGAAAGTCAAAGAGTGGGTCAAGGCTGTGGACGAGGCTGGTTCCTACAATCCACATAGGTTTGGTTCGTTTGCGCCACCTAGAGGATTGACATCAGATGGAAGCCAAGCTCAGTGGTTTGTAGACGGTCACACTGCGTTTGAAGCGATTGCTTTTGCAATCCAAAACGCTACATCAGAGGTATCACCAATTAAGAACCCAACCACATGATTATATATATAGTTTGAGTAAAGTCTAAATATAAACTTCATCTGTAGATATTTATCACTGGTTGGTGGTTATGCCCGGAGCTATATCTCAAACGCCCGTTTCAAGATCATCCGTCTTTGCGGCTAGATGCCTTGCTTGAGACGAAAGCAAAACAGGGAGTTAAGGTAATGCTTTAATATCATTACATATCTCCCAGGCCAATGTATTCTAATGGTTTTCTAACAAATCTTTAAATTTTGTTGCAGATTTATATTCTTATGTATAAGGAAGTTCAAATCGCGCTGAAAATCAATAGCATGTACAGCAAGAAACGGCTTCAAAACATCCACAAGAACGTCAAAGTTCTTCGTTATCCAGACCATCTCTCCACCGGAATTTACCTCTGGTATAGTAATAACTAATAACCAAAACTCAGACTTACACAACTTATTAGCCACGCAACTAATTAAAGTTGAATTTTATGTGTTTTTTTCAGGTCGCACCATGACAAGATAGTGATTGTAGATTACCAAGTTTGCTTCATTGGAGGGTTAGATCTCTGTTTCGGCCGGTACGATACAGCTGAACACAAAGTTGGAGATTGCCCTCCTCATATATGGCCAGGAAAAGATTATTATAACCCTAGGTAACATTCCTGAACCTTATTTAACAAAAGGAATCATGTTTCTGACAAATTGTTATATGTATTGGCAGAGAATCTGAACCAAACTCATGGGAAGAAACGATGAAAGACGAGCTAGACCGGAGAAAATACCCTAGAATGCCATGGCACGAGGTCCACTGCGCTCTTTGGGGACCGCCTTGTCGCGATGTGGCTAGACATTTCGTCCAGAGGTGGAACCACTCTAAGGTAAATGCATGGTTCTAAAAATCGGTCTAAGGTGTCCGTCTAGGCGGCTATTCGATCCTACCAAAACGATTTTCTTAAAATCCGATAAGTAGTATACATGAGCTAGTAGTTAATGATTAACGATTTCTTGAACATTGTGTAAATGTATTGTAGAGATCATTTTTTCAGCAGTTGTGTTTTGTTTATAAGGTTTTGATTATGTTTTGTCTTATTGTTTTGATTAGAGAAACAAGGCACCTAATGAACAGACGATTCCATTGCTGATGCCTCATCACCACATGGTTCTTCCTCACTACTTGGGAACTAGAGAGATCGATATTATCCCAACATCTAAACCAAAGGAAGACCCTGACAAACCTGTTGTTCTTTCCAGACAAGACTCATTCTCATCTGCCTCGCCTCCTCAAGACATTCCTTTGCTTCTCCCGCAAGAAACCGATGCGGATTTCGCCACTATAGGAGATATAAAGTTTGAGAGAGGTTCAAGACAAGCCCTGGATGGTCGAGATGAGTTTCCAGGAGAAACTTCAGAGGAAAGCGATAGGGATGAGACTGTGAACGAGTGGTGGTGGCAGATAGGGAAGCAAAGTGATTGCAAGTGTCAGATAATAAGAAGTGTTAGCCAATGGTCAGCTGGTACTAACCAGCCTGAAGATAGTATTCATCAAGCTTACTGTTCACTCATCCAAAACGCTGAACATTTTATCTACATTGAGGTATATAAATATTAACTCATCATTCAAATATTTTAATATAAAAACTATTTATTCATCTAATATTCCCGGTTTACCAGAACCAATTCTTCATCTCTGGGCTAGAGAAAGATGAAACAATCCTAAACCGCGTTTCTGAAGCCTTATACAGACGCATTCTGAAGGCTCATGAGGAGAACAAGTGCTTCCGTGTAGTGATCGTTATACCGCTCCTCCCTGGGTTTCAGGTACAGTTTGCTTTTTCTTATAGCATTCACAAATAGGTAACATAATAAAAGCATGATATAATTCATTTTCTACGTTTGTTACAAAAAATAAAATAAAAGTCATTTTCTATGTTGACATTAAACAGGGAGGTATTGATGAGTTTGGAGCAGCTACGGTTCGAGCACTGATGCATTGGCAATACCGTTCCATCTCCAGAGAACGAACTTCGATTCTTGATAACCTTAACGCTTTGCTTGGTCCCAAGACGCAAGATTACATCTCTTTCTATGGTCTGAGGTCGTACGGACGGTTGTTCGAGGATGGTCCAATTGCCACTAGCCAGATTTACGTGCATAGCAAGCTACTGATTGTTGACGACCGAATCGCGGTGATTGGTTCTTCTAATTTAAATGATAGGAGCCTACTAGGGTCACGAGACTCTGAGGTACTTCCACAACTCTCGTTTTGATTATTTGTGGAAGAAATAAAAAGGAGTTAATTATTCAATTTGAAACAATAATGTTTTTCAGATAGGAGTTGTGATTGAAGACAAAGAGTTTGTTGAATCTTCGATGAACGGTGTGAAATGGATGGCTGGAAAATTCTCGTACAGTCTCAGATGTTCACTTTGGTCGGAACATCTTGGCCTTCAACCCGGAGAGGTAATTCGGAATTTTTAGTATTTTCACTCGTTAACTTAATAGTAATTATTTAAAAAAATATATATTAATAATTTCTAAAATATTAATCTTATTTTGATGTGTAGGTGAAAATGATAGAAGATCCACTAAATGATGCAACATACCAAGACTTGTGGATGGCCACGGCTAAGAGGAACACTGACATCTACGACAAAGTCTTCTCTTGCATACCTAATGAAAACATACGCTCAAAGTTCGTACTTCTTACCTTTTCTATAAAATTAAATATCTACCGAGAAATTATATAAATGTATGCTTATGATCTTGATTTATCTTCCTTATCACAGAGCTGCATTAAGACACAACGTGGCTCTTTGTAAAGACAAGTTGGGTCATACAACGATTGACCTTGGCATTGCACCTGAAAAGCTAAAACCATGCGGCAGCGACTCATGGGAGATGCTGAAGGAAACAAGAGGGCACCTCGTGTGTTTCCCATTACATTTCATGTGTAATGAAGAAGATCTCAGGCCGGGTTTCGTCGAAACTGAGTTCTACACTGCTCCTCAAGTCTTCCACTAATCACTATTTATTGGACGTGCCTCTTTATCCTGATTGGGTTAATAGGAGACTAATCCGGTTACTGAAAACTATATTAGATGGCTAAAAAGTCTCAAACGTTTTCATTATGTATAGAGAGTTATATAGACATAGGTAATGAGGTCATTTCTTTTTGAAGCAATCGGTTGAAAACCCAAAAAAAAAGAGAATACCTATGATTTGACTGATTTGTGTCTATGGAATAAGGTAGAAGATTGTGGGATTTAGGGTATGAGGCTAATTAGGATAGAAGTGTAGTGTAGGGAGTGCAATTTCCCTTTCTTTTTATTGTTTCCTAGGTTTGACAAGGTGTGTATGTTTTATAGAAGAATAAAAGAAACTTATTTGTGAATATCTATGTTCCTCAAGCTGTACAATACATAACTTATTTTTATAAGATCCAGTGCGATCTTGTGAAAGTCTATTTACATGACAACAACATTTTCTAGGTCCCAAAACCATTACCTACTTACAGGTTGTGGCAGGGTTAATAACTTAACATGTTGCGTTAGAGATGATGACAATGACTAAGAATGGAAGAAGAGGCAAACGGCTGAGATATCATCCATTGCTATTCCACGTCTCTTCTTATTCCAAGCCTTAACCGCTTGCTCCACCAGCCGCTTGGCCGCCTTTGGCCGCTCTGCGGTTGAGGCAACAATGTCTATGGCCTCTTCATTTGATATCACATCCCATACCTAAAAAAGATTAAATGACATCATCAGTAATAAGCAAACAAAAATTCTAAATATCTCATTTTTTTTTAGCATACCCCATCAGTGGCCAAGATTACAAACTGGTCTCTATTGGAGATATGTCTCTGAGTCACTTCAGGAACTGAGACCAATCCGTACTCTTTAATACAATAGTCTCCAAATGCTCTAGACATTGCCAGCCCCGGAGATTCCTCTTCTGGTTGCCACACACGGTGGACCCCTGGCTCGTCTTCAAGGCAGAATACTCTCCCGTTGCATCCGATTATACGTTCCTCCTCCTCTGTTTTCACAAAAAAAACAAATATGAAAATGTAAAGATTCAGTAAAACCACTGAGATTTTCATGTTCTGTTTAGGTCTAGTGGTAGAATGTCTATAGAACTAACGAGGTATGTTTGGTTTGAAATCAACTGTGAGCTGAACTGCGCTTAAACTTCCTTCTTCTGATACCGTGGCCAGTACGGCACGTGAATCTCCAACATTTGCTACGTAAATAACTTCACCCTGTAGGAATAAACCATTTAAGAACATTCATTACCGAATATAAAACTTTTATTACAAGATTTTATTCAAGGGTGATAATCATATGATGGTTTCTTTACCTGTCTCACAACGGTTAGAGCGGTTGTACCGCTATTGAAAGTATCGATCTTTCGGTGATGCTGAAGCTCTTGATCGACATCTGCACATGTTTTGAGGTACAAGTGTTTCCAGATGGCGAACCGCTGGTCCGTTTCGGGTTCTACTAATGTAGTCTGAGATAGAGTCTCTTGCCAGTTGCAGAGCAGAGATATAGGCATTGAGTTTCTGACTTGTTTGGACACAAAATGACCCCAGGGACCGTGTCCATCGAATATCCCACAGAAGATCATCTCTTCTTGACATCCAAATCCCTGTTTTAATATTCAAGAAAATGCTCAATACATTATGAACTAATAATATGCATGAATAAAACATTTGAAGACAACACAACTGGAAAGGGGTAGAAACAAACGTAAGCGCTAAAAATCTTGTATAGGTAACAACATTTTTTGTTAGTAACATTTAGGAAACCCTAGTGAGCCAGTTTTGAGTATGAATCTAGCTTGTGTTTAAATGCTTCATCTTAAGGAAAACCATAACAACCCTAGAGACAAAACATGCAGTCTAAACAACTTAGGACAAATCTTTTTTTTTTTTTTTTTGAGTTTTGATTCCTTCTTAGTAATATGGTAGATATAAATTTTTGTTGAAATATAAAATTTATTAGATTAAAGAATATTTGCAACATCAGAAACTATAAACGAATGAGATTGGTGAAATACAAAACCCTTCTATGCCTCAAAAACTACTCTATAACATAATTACTCTATAAGTTCGCCCTAGGAAGACTCTCCCAGTCCCAGTTATCGAGGCGTCGTTTGCTCGTCCCCTCTCCGACGCCGGTGGAGTCATGGCTCGCCGGCGTCGGCCCTCTCAAACTCTACGTCTCTCTCTCCTCTTATCCTCTATCCGTTCAAGCTCTCTGGTTTCGTCCGTCTCCTTGTCTTGGTCGGAGAACATTGTGACTGTTTCCGGGGGCTCGCGGTCTATGTTCTCGGTTTCCTCTTCGGCTCACCGCATCACGCTTACCGTTCTGTGCCTTGTTGGGCTCAGATCTGTGAGAATCAGCTCCCGTTTCACCGTCATCTTCATCGCTCATGTTCATGCTCTCATCGTCTCTCACGCCGTCGACGGTTCTCCGTTGAGACCGTCTCTCAAGGTGAGCAGGGACGACGTGGTTAAAACTTTCGGATCGATTTCCACCGGATTCGTTATTTCCACTGTCAGCCACAACCACCGTGACTCACCAATGCTCTGCAACTGCAACTCTGGTTTGACAGCCGGAAAAGCCTTAACCTTCGAGGTAGTCACATCTCAAAACCCTAGATCTATGAAGCACCATTCCGATCTACCGCCGTCCCCGCTAGTTATGGTGTCTGCTTGTTTGTTGTCTCATCGAGGAGGAGAGCTGCTCCGACAAGCCTCTCCGTGGCGACTTAGATTGATTTCAAAAGACCGGAGACCAGCACCAACACTGACCCCCTCATCTGTTCCGCTCAACCGTCGCTGCTCCCTTTCCGGCAACCTGAGTTCCTGTCAACGTCAACGGAACAGCATCGCTCAAGCCTGTGAGATGGGCCTATTTGCTTGTAGATTGGGCCTGGTGAGCCTTCTAAATTTCATTCAGTCTCACAGCATAGTTTCAAAGC
The DNA here is from genome assembly GCF_000695525.1 of Brassica oleracea var. oleracea. Lineage (NCBI taxonomy): Eukaryota > Viridiplantae > Streptophyta > Magnoliopsida > Brassicales > Brassicaceae > Brassica > Brassica oleracea. The sequence continues at coordinate 42,293,745 of NC_027748.1, read as the reverse complement.
CCATTTGTTTATGGGGTAGGCTGGTCTACTTGGACAGTTTGCTAAAGAATTCTGATGGGTTCATCGGGTTGTTTACCGAAACCAATATGCTTACAATGTCATACCTCTCTTTCCTGAAGAGAATACTAGTTGTTTTTTTACCGGTGGGTTCACTGGACTCGTTGTCATCTTCATCACCATACTCATCACCATCACCATCATCATCATCATCACCTGCCTTCTCTCGAAGAAGTGTTTCCCCTTCTGCCCATGTGCGAAGGTGTATTTCCAAGTCTATAACCGTCTTGTTATCTTGTGGAGCGGTCCGTTCGGGGCCTGAAGATGCAGCGGATCTCGTTTCGACGATATTCCGAGGTGCGAATTGGATATCAACGTCACTTTTCAATGTGACTAAATTTCAACCTTTCGGCTCTGCCGTGAATTTGACGCATTCAAGCTTTGTTATGAATTCGCTGTCTCTTTATCTTAGAGGTTTCTCTAAATCTGTCGTTTGTGTTGTATGGTTTTATGTTTGTAGTTTTATGAACTCTTGTAGTCCGAGACTTTAAGTTTTTAATGAAAGTGGTGTTCCAAAAAAAAAAAAAAACGCCAAAGACTGAGAAACCTAAATAATTCAGCATTGATAGGTAATAATGTACCTCCCAGACGATAGCACAGTCCTGATTGACACCTTTCTCACCGCGTCTGGAGAAAACAGAGGCCAAGTTATTGGATCCATCTGCATTAACACAACCAGAGGACTTCAGAATCATCGCCTTCTTCTTCGCCTCTCTCGCCATTTCACCTGCGGCTTCCTTCGCGTAGCTTTTACCATTGTTGTTGTTGTTATTGTCTTTCTTGTTCGAGAAGGATCTAGCTAAGCTGTTGAATATGGAAGAGAAATGCCCCATTTTGCACAGAAGGTGAAACTACCATATGATCTTGAAACCTGTGGGTGGTATGGTATATACATAGAGGTTCAGATAGTTGCATTAAATCAAAGAGCAAGAGGGAGTTAAAATAGTGTTAAAAGTACTAAGCTTTGCTTTTGAGATTCTTTTTCCCGGGGAAAAACAGGGGATACAAGATAGTATGTGGACTTTTAAAACAGTTAAAAGACAAGAGATTGTAATAGAATATTCATGTCTGACATGGAATTCCACTGAGACAATCACACAATTTCTAAGTTTCTCTAGAACTATAAAACTTAGAAAATAGAAGATGGATTTCTTTCATAAAGAAATATATGAGAATGTGATCAGACTTGAAGCCAAATCGAGTTTTATCTTTTAAGAAAAACATATCCTGTAGCTAATTAACACACATTAACCAAGTTGCAAGATTGGGATTTTCTCTTTCTTTTTTTTTACTTTTCCAGGAAAATAAGCAATAAAACCTTCACATCTTGAAAGCACTTTGTCTTTAATATTCTCTTTGCCCATTTTACTATTTTTGTGAAACAAGATTGCTGCCAAACCCACTAGTTTTGCTTGTATCTAATAATTAGCCTTCCAAATTAGTAAAAGTAAATATTTAAATTTGAGAGACAATTAGGAAGAAAATAATCGGTTCCTTAAGAGTTACATCAGCTCTTCATAAAGTAAATACTAAAAGGGACTTCTGAAGAGAAAAATCAGAAATATTCGTTTATATTAAAAGTAAATATTTAAATTTGAGAGACAATTAGGAAGTAATTAAAGGGACTTCTGAAGAGAAAAACAAATCAGAAATATTCGTTTATCTCCTCATGTATTCAAGATTCAGAGACCAGAATATATACTGCAACTTATTACATAACTAGCAAAATTCTAATTTTCATATACAAATTTCTATCCAAAATGTGATTAGAACGAAGTGAATAGTATATAATCAAACTGTACGAAAATAATCAAAACAAGTTCAGAATGCATGAAGGAAATGAGAAGAGAGAGAGAGAGACAGACAGAGAGAGAGAGAGAGAGGAAGAACTGACGTATTACACACGGGGGAGATGATGGAAGCTCGGAGAAAGTGACACAATATAACCGGAGAGAAACCTAGTAATGCAGAGAGAGAGAGGAAGAGTCGCGAATCAGAAATCAAAAATCACCAGAGTCCATTTATTAATGATGTAAAAAAGTTTAGATATCCCTTTAATTTATTTCTTGGGGCACTCTATTCCCCTCTCATTTTTCTTGTGGCAACAAGATAAAGGCAGAGACGTAGCAAGCTATCGTCTTTTGTCTGTATATTATACTCTTTTTTATAAATTGTAATTTTTTATAAATTGTAATTTCTTATTGAAACTTTTATACTATAAAACATCCTTCATTTATCTGATCGAAATTCTATAAATGGCAAAATTATCTGGCAAATTCTGAAATATTTTATTCGTTTTTCATCACATCAATTGTGTTCAGTAAAAATGGATTCCAACTATAAAATAAAATACTATGTGTGTATTAATAAATTATGTTTTAGAAGAATGTATTAATTTAAATAATGTTCCTCGATTTCTATAATTTGTTAGACCACCTATTATACTATTTTGTTATTGGCTTAATTGTGACTATATAAATAATAAATGATGTTTAAGTGTTGAAAATACTTTTTTTCCGTCTAAAACTTATTTTACTTAATATAGTTTATTAAAGACAAGAACATCAAAATTGATAGGATACATGATTGCATCAAGAAAATAAATAAAAAACTCTTGAGAAACACATTTAAACCATTATAGAATATGATCTGACATATAATTTTTTTTAAAAAAAAGCAATAATGAAGTCCATACTGAAATTATGTTGAATTTTGTCAGTAGGGCTGGACATTTTAATATTCGTTAAAATAGAAACAAATCACAAATATCAAAATTTTGAGAAGCGGATATCCGCTCTGATCCGGAAATATATAAATACATGTACATATTAATTATACTTAATGTTTTAAATGTATAAGTTTATATAATTATTATTATAACATATGATTTGACAAATTATATTCACATTATTACTTATATAAAAGTATTAAATAAAAGGAAGAGAAAAAAATTATAAAACAATTATAACTTTTTTCTTAAGTTTTGTGTTATTATAATTCTTAACTAAGTTTAAAATTTACAAATATATAGTTTCACTATTTTTTTAGTTTTTATTTTATATATCATACAAAAAAATATATTACAAAAATAAATTTGTATTGAATTTTTAAGATTATTTGTATTAATCAAAGCGGATGAGATATCCGTAAGTATTCGTAAATATCCGCAAATATCTATTTATTTTCCAGACATCCATTTTTCCGGATATCCGTATTTTTCGAAGCAAACAGTATTTTTTGAAGCAAAGCAAATTGAAAAATTAGATATTCGTAACATACGAAGCAAATCACAAATACCTTCAAAAACTCGGATATCTGATCCGTGTCCAGCCCTATTTGTCAGTATATTAACACCAATATATGCAAAAAAATAAAAATTTTATATTATAAAATAGAGAGAGACAGATATTATAAGATATCAAACATTATTAATATAGTTGGCAAATTGTTACTAAAAATAATAATCTTCAATTTTACTAGACTGTTTTAATTGATCTTTTTTTGTCACAAACTACCATTCATTCATTCAACTTAGTTGTTTGGTGGGGGAATTAACTCTTCCACAACCACATCTTGTTAATACAAAGATAAAGCATTCTTTTCAAGCAAATCTGCATCACCATTTCTCTTTCGAGAAATCCAACCAAACACAACAACATCAAAATCACTCGATAATCCTCCAAAATACCATAAATCTCCATTTCCGGCACTCTGCTATTGATGGCTTTGATTAACTGCGGTGAGTCAGACTCGAACCGCACTCTTTTCAGCTCTAGATTGCGACAAGTGTTTACTGCCTCCCTGAGCGCCAACCCCTCTGCAATAAGGGCTGAGGAGACAAAACTAGCTCCCCTTTGCCCTCGTGTGTTTTATACCTGCATGAGCATCACCTAACCCAATCCTGCAGTTCTGTTAGTCGGCGACCAAGCAGCATCAGACCTGACAACCATGCCAACTTGCACCTCAGCCACATGGGTATCTCCCGGAGCTCCCTTTACTTCTTTCTCTTGTTGCTTCTTTCTCTTGTTGCGCTGCAGCCCATTCACGTGCTGCGACAATAGCCATTGATAACGTGTCTGCTGGATTCCCAACAAAGTTCTCAAAAAGAAACTTGTTTCGTGCTTTCCAAATTGACCAGAGGATCCAGGGGACCAGCAGAGTACCGGTGATATATGCGGGAGGGAGACACCTCTGCGCAAGTACCTCATTCCAGACTGTTTTAATTGATCACTTATTTCCATTTCAGTATATAAAAACTCTTCTACAATAAATGCACCGCCGATCATATTATAACCAAAACAAAACTATTTTCCCAAACAAGGTTATGTGTGTGTAATCTTGAACAAGTTAGCTAATTCGGTTGAATCTAAAAGAAAATTGGAGAACCAAGAAGTGGATCATACCATATACTAAAACTCGAAACATCTTGGTTAAAAAGGATAATCAACAAATTGTATGTGAAAGAAAAAAGCTTAAAATGATGTTTTATGTTCGTGTGATATTTGTGTTTGGTACAAGTAACGGTGGAAGAAACTAAATTATTAGCTTTGAACAAAAGTTTTCAGTCGTCCAAAAAATAACAAAAGTATTCAGCAACAATGCTACCGTGATTGTTTTGCTAAGTTACATCGAGTTTTTGTTCCTAACGTTAGGCCATCTGCATCGGGCGTGCCTTGGCACGTCCTTCTTTTTTATTGGGTCGAAAATAATTCAAAATAAAATTAAAATGGGTGGGACGGACCGTAAGTAAGGGACAATCGGGCTCATCCCGAAGGAGACGTGGCATCACGTTATTGGGCGATGGAAACGAAGAAGGGACGGTGGTTTCGGCTCGTTCGCATTCGGGAAATTGAAATCGAAAATCAAAAAAGGAGAGCTCGATGGCGACGAACTGAAGCATCGAATCAAAGATCGATCCTTTCCAAACGAAAGCGACGACCTGATCTCCTCACTCCACCTGCGTCTTCTCTCTTCCACTGGAGTCTCCGTCGGCGTGTCTTTGCAAATCGAAAGGTCGCAGCTTCCAATCGAGAGGTCGCAGCTTCGAAATCTCAATCCACTTCCGTTCGATTCCGATCCTGTACGCAAGCTTCTTTCCTCTCCAAATCCTCGGCGAATCGTCCCAATCGTGTCTTTGTTTGTATTTTTAAATTATGATTTTGTATTTTTTTAAAAAAAATTTTGTAATTTTCTTAATATTTCAATTTTAATGTTAAACTTCTATCATATAAGTTTTATTTAAAACTTCTTTACATATGTTATCACTTATTCAAATAAAAAATTAATTAAATAATAAACTAAGGGACAATCAAAGTCCCATTAATAATCCACTTAGTCTCTTAGCTTAGGTCCTTTAAGATAAAAGTTTAATTAAAAATGTTAAGGGACTTGAAACACAATCCCACCATTGTGGTTGCCCTTAGGGCGCTATGATTTGAACATCTAAATATAGCTTATCGTGGGGTATATACTGTGATATTGAATCTGTGTTAGTTTAGGATGACTAGCTTTAGTTAGTTTTGTAGACATCAATTATCAAATAGCCTGCATTTCACGTTAGTGATCAGTAAATCACGATCGTCAATCTATACAATTTTAATTAAACTTTCTTTAAGCTCACTGTTGGTTCTGCTGTCGCTACGCTTTGATCGAGCAGTCAACACGTCATGGGTTATAAAAGCTCAATTATGCAAAAAAATTGTTTCCGTAATGGGTAAAAAGCAGCTTAAAAAGAATTGGCGTTTTGTCGTTTTGAGTCTTTGACGCATGCAAACTTAATAAAGCCCCGTCGATCTTATATACACGTTTAACATAAATCAAAGATTCTAGAGTATGTAGAAAAGAAACGTTACAGGGTTAACTTTTTCATGAAATTTATTCAAATGGTCCACGTTTGTACCTACCTCGAACCTATACAAACCCTAAATGAAACTAAATTCCGAGATTTCAGGTTAATACTGAAAATAACAAATACTTAGGCAGGTTGAACATTAGTATCAAACCTCCTAAGGTATTAAAACATATACTCTCTCGCAAAGGCGGTCTTGAGAATAGCCAACTGGAACTTTTGGTTTATAGTTCTTTGGTTTATAGCCAAATAATTCACATAGATATATAATTTCTTAGAATTGTATATGGCTGAAATATTCTTAATTGTTTGTATGTGATCTCTTTCCTAGCATGAAAGTCTCTTTGTTGTTTTTTTTTTGGGCAGCAAACGGCTTAACCGCTTCTTTAGCCCTGTGAATGTACAAACAACTTCATTTTTATGATAATTCAAATACTTATAAAAAAAAAAATTCTTAAAATTGTAAAAGTCTTTTTAATATAAAATCTCTTTTTACACCTCCAAAATCTCAGAACGCTCACTCGTATCAAACGAATAGAAAACCTCAACGTCACAACTTACACAAAACTGTACTAAACGAAGCCTTCCCCCACAAGAGAACTCAGTTAGTCGGACCCAGTGGTTCACCGTGAAATGACGGTGTATTCCGTATGTGGCATTAGTCTTCTCATGGGACCCGATTGATTATAAGTCCGATGACGCATTACTGTGTCGGCGATGACGGTGAAAACAAAATGGTTGCATTGCCTCAATAATTAAAAACCAATAACCAACCACAAGAAGACATTGAATTTCGTTAGAGACCAATATTCCCACGCGACAAACACCATATGGCACGTTCGGAACAGACGATCTTGGAGGATGACTTTCGGTGCGAGTGAACGCGATATTCCCACGTGACGAACACCATATGGCACAGTATTCTGTTGTTTGGTTATAAAAGTTCAAATCCATGTGAGAACCATATTGATTATTTTGGTCCTCGTTGGGGGTCCACTAGTGACCACAGTCTCATAAAGGACCATGCCATTCATTTTAACAGTCTCATCACATGTGGGACGGTGCACCAGATAAGGACTTTTTTTGTTTGTGTGCCGTGGCCTCCCATTCCACTTTCAGACCACAAAGTTTGACCGCTTTCTGCTATTTCTAGTTGTGATTTTCATAATAGTTTTGTTATTTGGTCAGTTTCTAGAATTGTTAGACAATTTATTTTTATAAATTATTTTACAAGTAATATTTTCCAACAATAATCATTATACGTGTGTCGTGGACAAAGGAGAGCTCAAAAAGTGGGATGAATCTAGTGGTGAATAGCTTTTGATTGGTTGGTTGTAAGAAAATGATCATAATTTATGATCCAGTTGATATATAGAAGCATTAAAATTACAATCATTACAAGGCTATCTATCTTTCTCTGAATAATCCTTTAATTGCGCATTATCTTCCTCAAATCTGGATTAAGATCAACTCAGGCAATGATTGGTTGTGCCACTCCAAAATGAATACGTATGAAGAAAAACAAGTGAGGTATGTTGTATATTAATTAGAGAAATATAAATATAATTAAAAAAATTGGAGAATAAAAAGGAGTTTCACTTTCATTTGAGAGGTGTCAATGTTTTAACAGATTGGGGCCACAATGGAGGGGCCCATAGTAACCTAAAGGTTTAACAGGGTGATGATTCAACATCAGTTCCATCTAACCACGCTTTAATCCATTACAGTGGCAGAGGTAGTTCATTGCGAATCCATGTGTTTTTACAGTGGCAGAGGTAGTTCATTGTGAAATCCACTGCAGTACCCATGTGAAATCAAGAAAAAACAAATTTTACTTGTGTTTTTTTACTTGTGTTTTAACAGAAAAAAACTGAGAAAACATAGTAAAATAGGCTTATTGACCCATTTAATATATATGTTGACTCTAAAACTGTACCCATGTGAAATCAAGAAAAAACAAATTTTACTTGTGTTTTAACAGAAAAAAAACTGAGAAAACATAGTAAAATAGGCTTATTGACCCATTTAATATATATGTTGACTCTAAAACTGTACCCATGTGAAATCAAGAAAAAACAAATTTTACTTGTGTTTTAACAGAAAAAAAACTGAGAAAACATAGTAAAATAGGCTTATTGACCCATTTAATATATATGTTGACTCTAAAACTGTACCCATGTGAAATCAAGAAAAAACAAATTTTACCTGTGTTTTAACAGAAAAAAAAAACTGAGAAAACATAGTAAAATAGGCTTATTGACCATTTAATATATACTAGTTTTTGATCCGCGCGTCCGCGCGGATGCATGTCCGATGTAATCAAATGTTTTTCGTAGTTTTAAAATCATTCATGTTAGTGTTTCATATGTTATTGAGTTTTGACATTAGTGTATCTTGTTTATTTTGTTTAGTGTACATTTATAAAGTATGAGGTTTTATTCCTTCTTATTTTGTAATAATTTTGTTTTGCTTGGTAAACTAAACATAAAGTGTATAATATTAGAGGATTTAGTTGAGGTTTAATAGTTTTATTAAAGAAGAAAAATTAAATTTTGTGATTTATATCATATTTTTAAGTTTTGTTTATATAGGTTTTAGTAAAAATAAATATGATAGCAACTATAAACCAATTGGAAAAGTAACCACAAAAATATATATATATCTCGTAATTATATTAACAAAGCATAATTAGATGAATTGATTTGAGCCATTTGGTTGTGATATTTAAATTAGTATCATTTGTAACCTAAACAATAGTGGACCTAAAAAACAAATGAAAGCCCATTGAATTTTTTTTCCGGGAAGAAAACAGAAACCATCTGCCTTCTATGTGTTTTTTTCTTTCCGTAGAAACTTTGGGAACTTCTACCGATCTCTTCGTCGGTGCTATCTGTTGTTCTAGCGAGATCTACAGACACGCCTATGATTGTTTCACAAAAAGGATTTCTGAAGATAGATCTACTCATTACTATGGCAGATCATGGCATACAGGTTTAATCGTGTTCCTATTCCTCGAACTTTGTTTGTTTCGATTATTTGTCCTAATTTCTATTATGTGTAATGATTTTGTAAACACGATCTAAGGTTTGGAAGACGAAGACCCTTCTCTCTGATAGATAGAGGCCGTAGCGTGTATAATCAAGTCTTCAAACCTCGTCGAAGTAAACGATGAGTAATTACTAACAGAAGGTCGTCTTTGTTCGTGTTTATTCAAAGGTAATTCTAATCTATAATTTTAAGTTTAATAACAGATGTCCGCTTCTGTTGACTGTCTCAGTTCTGATAAATTGGCTAATTTTGAGAGTTTTAATTCATGATCTCGCACTTTAGATTACTAATTTAGACCAACTACTGTTTATGGATAGAAACAGAAGGACATGGGAGAGAAGGATTTATAGAAAAGCCCAGGGAGAGTGATGGTGTCGGATAGAGATGATCATCAATTGTAAAATGACATAGCAAAGGGAAGGCACAATGATCATTTAGTGGAAAGTATCAAGTACCAGTAGTGAAGATGAAAAAGAAGACAACAACCAAGACATGACAACAGACTTACTACACGGTTAGTAATCACTTCTCTATTGTAACTAATTACTAATGTGAAAGAAAAGTAGGACTGTCTAGAAAACATGTTTAGATTAGAGAACCCCGGAATGTCTTGGTTGTTATTATGCAGGATATAGTACTTGATAAATATTAAAGGGATCATGCTTACGGTTAGAAAGGGCAGAATAATAGTTTCAGCCCTTTAATATAAGGGCTATGAATTTATTTACCCATTGGTCTGCTAAAACCATCTCAAAGGTATCTCCAAAAGGGGTATTCTGCCTCCACGAATTTAAGCACTTAACTTGACCTCGCCAGTTATTCTTCTTGTTTTAATAGTTTAGATTGGGCATAAAATCCATAAGCCGAAATCTGAATCAAACCTAAACCAAAAAAATTGATCCATACTTAGTCTAAAATGTAATAATAACAAAATAGATCATGTACGAAACATATTTGAACTCGAGGTGTTATTAGCCGAATCCGAACGGTAACACAAAAAACCAAAAAATTCAAAGAAATCTGAATAACTCAAAAAATCCGAATAACCGATCCAAATGTCAGAAATAGTCACAAATATAAACATTTTGAAACATAAATATATACTTCAGATATTTAGTTCTATATTTATTTGAAATGATATCCAAAGTTAAGTATTTAAATTTTAAATAAGTACCTTAAATATCCAATTCTATATAAATATGTTGTTATTTCTTATGTTTTATTTTTAAATTTTGGATTTAACTTTGGATATATTCAACCCGAACCGATATAACCCAAATCCAAACGATATATGGTTACTTTATGGGTTTTAGAATGTGAAACAAATTAAAAATGTGTTATATTTGAACATGATCCGTATTTACAAATTTACCCGAATGAAATCTAGTATGTGATATAAATTAAAACCAAAATTTAAAATATCCAACAGGTACCCGAACACTCAAACCTAGACTGATGCTTCTGTTATGTAACAATCCAAGCCATTTGAGTCTAACATCAATAACTTCTTCTTCCATAGATTTATGGGGAGCTCTCGATTAACAGTTTCTTTGGCCTTCTCGATCTTTGACCGTCTCCTGTGGATTAATTTCTTTTGAAAATTTTATCTTCAGAATGATAAACCCATCTCCCAATTCAAATCTCGGCGCGACGACTCGATCTGCGTTCACGGCAAGAAAGGCGGTGGTACCCATCTCGATTCGATCTTCGATAACGGCGAGAAACGCAGTGGTTTTGCCATGAGGAGCGCACTGCAAGGAAGATAGATCTTCTGGGTTTGAAGGGACCAGAGTGTGTGCAGTATCAATGAAACATAGAGAGAGAAAGAGAAGTCAAACGATCATCACTCTTTCGTCTCCAAAACTCACATGTCATCCGGTTGTAACATGAACAAAGAACAAAGTCACATTGCAATGACTGGAAACATTTAAACATGAAATGTTCTTATTGGCTTTTCAACTATTTTCATTTATTGACATGTCACTCTCACATGTTTTAAAAAAGCAGAGCTGTCAATCCCTGGAGAGAGTCTTGTGTTATTATTGCGTTGACTTTTGTTGTATTACAAAGTTAGCCCAAATAAGAGCAATAGATATTTTACTGTGTAGAATCAAATTTATTGATTCAACTATGAATTAAAATTTGGGATGACCAATTTTCAATTATCATAAAAATATGGCTTTGCAACAAAAGGAAACTGAGGTTCGGCTTGGTAAGGAGAGATCCGATTATCTTTTTAGTAAAGACTCGAATTTGTATGGTTTAGGAATGTAGCTAAATAACAATTAAGACAGTGGCATGAATTGTAAATATTTAGACGAAGCAAGAGTTATTTTCAAATTGTACTTCAGTTTTAATAGATTAGACTAGAGCTTGACCCGCACGATTTTTAGTTTTGTATAAAATATTATTTAAATGTTTATTAGTTAATATTTTAATATTTATCATATTTTAAAATTTTTGTAAACATCATAGTGAAATAGTTTACACGTTGGAAAGAAATATTGATTCATGCGTCATATTAAACTTTCGACAAACATTTAACCATTGATATGTTTGAGTAATGTTTCTTTTAACACGAAATCGTTTCCAACTCTATAATATTTTAAATATTTTGATTATATATGGGTCATATAGTGAGATTTAGATACATCAGAAAACAAATATTCTATTATAAACATTAAATATTATTCTACAAGTAATTTTATGATATTTAAAACTTTATATAGATAAATGTATTGTTGAAAATAATTAATAGTGACTGAAATGAATAAAAATGTATTTTAGAAATATTTGAAATATATATATTTTATGCAACATTTAGATAGATTATAAAAAATCCATATTATTCTACAAGTAAATCAAAAATAGTTAAACTGTAGCATATATAGATTTTATTGTTTAAAATAATTAATAGTAATGGTTAAACAAATATTTTTAAAAAATTAAAATACATATATTTTAAGCCTTACAAACTAAATATGTGGAATTTATATGATACTTAGGAAATATTATATTATACTATTAAAAACGTTTTTAAAATTTGAATTTTTCTAAAATTTAGCTAAATAATTTTAGGAAATATGTTGATCACAATTTTTTTTACTAAATTGGATTTAGGAAATGATTTAATAAAATAGGAAAAACAATGATTACTTAAATGTAAGTTTGTCTCATTTTCAGTGGCATTAGATTGTAAATATTATGTAAGTTTAAGGGTTAGTTTATATTTGTACTTCTATTTTAATAGATTAGATGTTGACTCTAAAACTGATCCAGTAAACACTTTGGCTAGCTCCGCCACTGATCCATTCCATCTCATAAACGACACAGTATTCCTTATTATCCGCGCAGCAAAGTCTTTAGCTATTTATTATTACGAGGCTTTTTCGAATAGCTGAATGTACTTCCAAAACCAATAGATTGAGCCCATTTAAAGGACTATTTTTAAAAGCTCAATAGCCACCAGAAGTTGTCTGAGGTTTATACGTCACTGAGACGAGAGCTCTCTCAGCTATCCCCGACTCCAAACCAAATCAAAAGAACTTTCGCAATCAACCTACCAACCAACCAACCAACCAAAAGCAAATTGTAAATAGACAGAGAGTAAAATAAGGCGGGGAGAAGGATCACGTTTCAAGTGGAAAAAATAAGTCGGATCCGAATCTCCATCGCATTTTATATTAGTGAAATGGACTTGGGCCCCATAAGAGTCCAGCCCAGTAAAGAATCCAACCTCTAGACAAAGGACTTGCCGTTTCGCGTATTTATCAGGTCTAACCGACACGTCGTTCAACAAGGAAAGCACTGAAACGGCAAGGGGTGCTTCTAAAAGAAATAACAACGGCAGAAAGTTTGAGATTTAGCAAAGTCCCACATCGGTTGCAAGTTACAAAGGACCCTCGGGAATCTTAGTATAAATATAACACTAGCGTAAACAAGCAAATCACTTACCTGGACGGGGTCGACTCGTGATCAAGAAGACGAGTGGCCTAGGCTAGTGACTTCCATTGCACCAAGGAAGGGCGCTTAGCCTAAAGTCTTCCCATGTGGAAGAGCTTACGTCATTATTTGTGGCAGAGGGGGTTTGCGTTCGCGCAGCCCCTACTATACATAGTATTAAATTTGTCATTTTTTTAAATCTTATGATAATACAAAAGTTGGCAAGTCATCTATGCGTTATTTAGTAAACAAGTCTTGTGTCCGTAGCTTACAAACAAGCTCTTGATACTTTACAACTTATGTCTACACATCAACTGAAACAATGTACATGCTGTGTGTTAAAACATTACATGAATGGAGAAACAACTAGTAAACGAGGGATATACTTTGCTGAGTGGTCGCTCTTTCTTCTCACAGTTGCCGTAGTCTTTCCTGTCACAACGAACAATTACAAAACCCCCTTTCAGCGTTAACTCTACAAGTGAACACAAAGGTCAATGATGCTTTCAGAAAGCACATGAGAAGCAAAGAACTATATATATATAAGAGGGGGAAAATGAGTTTAGAAAACAACCTGAAACATTTGCATTAACTTTGGATTCCGTTCAAGAAGCTCACAGCGCCTCTGACGCTTACTTCTTTTTTTTTTTTAACTGCAAGCGCCTACGAAGTAGCTCTTATAAAGATAAAATCTGGTAGCATCAAGTCTTACAGACATGTGAAAATGTTTATAACAAAAATCAAGAAAACTTGGGGAAATGCTAAATCGAACGGAAGACAAACAGTCTTGAGCTTTCACTTAGAATCCGAGCTTGGTTCTGCGCCAGTGCCTGCGCTTGGCAGTGTACGGTGTACCTGATAGTGTTGTCGGTTCGAAGACGAATCCAGTGGGGAATAGGCCTGTTTTGCCTCATCTTCTTGGCCAGATTCTTCTTTATCATAAACGACTTGTGGGACGGCATCTTGAAGTCGTGCGATATGCAGCTGGGGGAGCGAAGCTTCTCGCGCTTACTTTAGAGCCTGAAAAAGAGAGTTCAGGATTAAAACTAAGTGCAACAAATTATATACTAATCAAAATACTGGCTGAAACAGAGATACTGGCTGACTGATAATCAATGGCTGGACCACTTTGTTCAGTGGTACTACTTCTTGATGGTAACAAAGCATATGGATCTGAGTAGAATACTCTATGTCTCGGCCAAGTCTTACGAGGCATCAATTAATCAATTGTCACACATGAGCTTTTATCAAAAAGCATGATGAGCTCTAGTTCGTTACAGACAGTAGATAAGGGAAGTGGAAGAAGTTATTATAACAACCTTTTAAAATGAAGTCCTTCAGAAAACGATTATAACTCTCCTTACCATCTTGTTCATTTCTTCAATTCAGTTCCCATTGTATTTTAGACTCTTCTATTGTGACACGAGTAATTTCTAGAGCTTATAGTTGAGTTACAGATCAACTATCAACGACTCATAGGTCACTTCTTCCAAGAAGAAGCACTTCTAGTTTCGGTGTGTATTATGATTTCAACCAATGAGATAAGGAAAATATAAGGACTGAAATATATGACTTATTCTTGGGTTCACCCCGTAGGGTAGATTCACCAACCAATAGGATTGATTCACCAACCAATAGGATTTCATTATTTCAAATTCGATATCTTTTAAAAAAAGAAACAAAATATTGTCAAATTATATTATATTTTTAAAATTAAAAGGTAAAAAGAAATAAATAAAAATAGTAGTAATTAAAAAAAATAAATATTTTTAACGTCGGCAGCAAAAAACTAAACCCTAAAACCTAATCCGTAAACCCGAAATCCTTGGATAAACCCTAAACCTTTGGATAAATCCTAAACTCTAAATCAAAATCACTAAACACTAAAACACTCAAGAGTTTAGAGTTTAGGATTTAGGGTTTAGGGTTTAGGATTTATCCAAGGGTTTAGGGTTTAAGATTTAGGGTTTATGGATTAGGATTTAGGATTTAGTGTTTTGCTGCCACACGTTAAAAATATATTTTTTTTAATTCTTTTTTCTGTAACTACTATATTTTTTTTTTTACTTTTTTTTTTAAAACATAATATAACTTTGACAATATTTTGTTTACTTTTTCAAAAGATATCGAATTTGAAATAATGAAATCCTATTGGTTGGTGAACCTCTAGGTTCACCGCCACTCTAGGGGATTGAACCCAAGAATAACTCGAAATATATTTACATAAACCACACAACTACAAGTTTTTA
The DNA here is from genome assembly GCF_000695525.1 of Brassica oleracea var. oleracea. Lineage (NCBI taxonomy): Eukaryota > Viridiplantae > Streptophyta > Magnoliopsida > Brassicales > Brassicaceae > Brassica > Brassica oleracea. Next base: position 42,278,601 of record NC_027748.1, on the reverse strand, counting down.
CAATTGTTTCAGAAACATACATAAACACAAACACAAACACACACACACAATGAGAGGCTTAAATGCCAAAGCCCCATCTAACTATTTTCACATTGAGATAAAACCAAGGCTCCGTTCACCTGACGGTGAAGAAGCCTAAGTAGAGAATGAGCCAAAGATGATTTGCCTGTCCACAGTCAAATGCAAGAATAAAAAGAAAAAACTCATTCTCCTTTTCCAAGACAAAGAGTTCTATCCTCTCTATCTCCAGTTGACTGAGAAACAAAGGTAAAATATCAGGTTTTGAAATAGCAGCAGCCATTATCCATAGCTGCCACTGATGCAGTCCACTTGGTAGGCATTACCATGCCCCCAAGACGATGAACCGGAGAACTTAGAAAGTAGTTCATGCTTGTAACTTCAGATCCGGAGACATTTAGTCCGGTCGATAAGTTCATGGTCCCACTTTCCGGATGAAGAACTTCAGAGTTCTGAGAGTTACTTTGTTGAGAGATAGCCTGACTCTGAGTCTGCTTAGTTCCATCAGCTTTCTTTGCATTGGTTCCACTTTTAGTGTTCAAGAATCTTCCACCGGATCCTCTAGGACGGCGCAATGCATGGAGATGACGAGAGTGATGCATATATGGCTGCAACATATATTAATATAAGAACAACCAATAAAACACTAACTACTACTCCCTCAGTTTCATAAAAATACAAGTTTAAAAAACAAATTGTTTCAAAAAATACATTTTTATAAACTAATAATGATAAATCGTAAATTTCAAAAAAATAATTGTATTTATTGAATTGTTATTGGTTTAGAATTATGAGAAATAGATAATCATAAAAATTATACATTTATAACTAAAATTTAATATGCTCTGTTTTATTAGTATGTGTGAAAATTTTAAAACATGCATTATTTTGAAACGGATGAATGATTATGATTGATTTACAACATACATTAACATAGTTTACCTTACGGCCTCTGCTACTCAGTTTGTTCTGGTCAAGAACAGCAGCAGCCTTTGCACGTGATTGGCGTCGCCTGATGATTGCATGGTATTGCTTTGAGTTCACAAAGATTGTTCCATCTTCTGTTTCCATGTTTAGAGGAAGCATTACTCTGCTCTGAGATCCATAGGCTGAGACAACTCCATAGTATTGTTGTTCCACACATGGATACATCTAAATGTACCAAGAAAGAAAACAACAAACAAGAACTACATACTCAGAAACAACTTTAAAAAACATTGATGATATATTATATTTTTAGATGTTTACCTGTTGCTGAGTAAATCCAAGTTCCAAGCAAGGTGGTTGCACTGAGAAAGCAGCTCCATGAGGCTTTGGCACAACTCTTGAACTCTTCACATCACCTAAAAGAATAGACAACATGCAATTTTGGATTCACAATTATCTATAAAAGGAAACATTACTATATGAAACATACAAAATATCTTTCCTTTTATAGTTTCCCTTTAGACAATTTAGCTCAGTTAGACACCTATAAGTAGATAGTAAAACATGTTCGACCAGTTTCCACAAACCTACTTTGGAGAATTCACTAGGACCATCCATTTGAAGACATAAATAGAGAAAGACAAAGGAAGTTAAGAGTTACCAAGTGAGAAAGCTAAGTGAGTAGCAGAGTTGTTCTGTTTATCCACACCATGTTCTGTCTCTACGGCAGATCCGAACGAGTCAGAATCTCCGGCAAGACTCACCGGCTGAGATCTAAAAGCATTCCACCAAGAGATCTGTGGACCAGTTTGCATAGCCATCTCCAAAATCCAACACAGAAAGTCTAGAAACTAAAAGGAAGTCACTATTCAATGTTGCTAAGATGAAAGATCTGTTCCTGTGAAGATAAACAAAAGAAGATAAAAAAAAGTCAACAAAGTAAAGAGTTTCGATGTGTAAATCTTTCTCGAATTTCAAACCCAGTTGAGAAAGTTTGTAAAGGTAGGAACGTTGGGATTGGGTATTACGCAACATCATACTAATGACAAAACCCATATGTGAATCATCACCAAGAGACAGACTTGTTGTCTAAAGTAAGTAAGAATTGTGAGAAACTAAAAAGGATAAGACACGGAAACTGATATCTTTTAACAAACCAAACACTAGACAAGAGTCCCATATAGCAAACAAACTCCATAAAGAAGTTGAGAAGTTGAGTAAGAAGGAAGTAAAACCTCAAATGTTGGTCAAGATCAAACACACCCAAACCTATGTGAATTTAAAAGCAAAAAAAAAGAAAAGAAATAAAAGATACAAGATTAATGAAAACTTGCACACAGGTTAGAGTGAGCTTCAGATTCCTAGGAAGAGGCAGAGAAGATCCCAAGTGTTAGGAGCCATGTCGGTTCCAAATCAAGAAACATAGTTCATAACAACACTATAATAGAGAGAGAATGAGAGAGACTAACCAATATATGAATTACAAGTGTTGATGGCAACTCTAGCTTCACCCACCAATCACCTTCAACTTTTATGCTGCTACTCTGTTTTTGTTTGTTTTTTCTTTTTCTAACTGTAGCGTTGGCTTGACGTGCTTTCTTCAAAAGTTATAATGATCCCACTTGAAACTTTTATTTATTCAATTTTTTCATTATGTAGAGTAGTGCTTGGGTTGTCAACTACGTTGTTCATTATGAGTGTGGTCCTTGTAAGCTTTTTGTCTATCCGTCATATGTAAAAAAAGGAGCACCACTCAAAAATCATAAATAAACAAATAAAGTAAACAGTCTGACAACTTCAACAGTGACATACCAATGTTTGCTATTATTATAAGCTCGTGACTCATTCCATATGGACTATAATGTAAAGTTTACTACACTCTAAACGTTGTATGATTCTGTAAATAGACCAAACACATACCATTAAATGGATAGATTTGACACTTGTTGATATGTTGTTCTTAACTAGGTTTTCAAGTGTTCTTTTACATGTTGTCCCTTTGTTTCCTCTTTTGTTATCTTTCTTTAAGTAATTGAAGTTATTTTGCGAACCTGGAGCTGGAGGTACACACGTGTATATAAGCTCAATATATATAACTCAGAGGGAATAAAACAAGTGTGTACATTTTGTAAGAAAATATTTGTTGGTTTTAGATACGTTATGGATCAGCTTTCTTTGACTTATAATGATACTGAGAGTATACTGATAATTGAATCTGTTTTAAAATGAAAGGATAATGAAAATTATAGAAAAACAACTTTAGAAGTTAATATGATGTACTAACGTAATTATTTACATTTTCGTCATTTTGATCCACAAAACCCCACCAGTAGCTAGCTAATCTAGCAATGCAGGAAACGCGATTTAACAGAATAAAATTCCGATGGGAAAAATCTCATAAGTGAACATTTAGCCACCATTATAGCATTTCTTCACGTAATTATTTACATTTATGTATAAAAAATATGCTAAATTTATATTTGTTCATTTCTTTTATTTTTTATATATTTCTTACAAACTTCATTTCTTCATTCGCTAAGATAATTATAGATATAAATGAAATTGATGGAAACATAAATAGTTATTTTCTTTGAACGTATACGTAAGATTAGCATGTAAATTTAAACAGTAAAACCAAAAAAAAGAAGTCAGCAACAGTAGATTAGATTGAAAACATATAGTTTAGTTGGTTAAGTTTAGTGTTTGCTTTTGTGTATGTGTACTTATGTGGTACTTCAGCTTATCTCACTACCAGCTTTCTCTATTCGCCATCAATTCTTGTCAGCTGCTAATATCTTCTTAAGAGAATATCTTATTTCATTATATATATGTGAAAGCTCATTTATAAGTTCAAGACTTAACTTATAATTACTTATCTTAATATGGGCCACATTTTATTAGTGATATATATGAACTTAGTGCAACTGGTTCCCTTATAATATAAATATCTAACACCACTATAGCATTTATAAAAAATCCTTTATATATAGCTTTCTTAAAAGTGATTGCTTTTTTTTTCCTGAAAAAGTCGCATTGGATATTGCCAATCCTATTTTCTTATGCGATTTAGTTTATAAGTCACTCGACGGCTCCACTTTTTCATAAACTTCCAAAATTTCACGAAATGACTAATCACCAACTATATATTTTTAATATAATTGTCTTTTTCAAAGACAAAATAAGAGGTTTAAAACATAGATAATCGAGTATCCAACTTTGTTTAATACAACGTATCAACAAGATATATTGTATGAACTAGAGTTGCATATGCGTTCCAGTTGAATGCACGAACTGAGAACATTGAAGTGGAAGTCTAGTGTATACTTTTAGAATATTGCTTCTATGTTATTTTTTTCTTACTTTTGGTTTTGATCGTTGGCCAACAAAAAAGTATATATATATTAAGTTTTCGTTTTTATAACCATTTTTAAATATCAAACTTCTACATATTATTTTGTTGGACATCATTGTGGGTATTAACTCCCTTTTAATGTAATTTTAGTCAAAATTTTAACAAAAGGCTTAGATTTGTTCTCGATATAGCTCAGTTATTACTATTTTTTTTTTTGTGTGCACTCTATAGCTCAGTTATTGAAGTTCATAGAATGATCAGCGAAGTGAGTTTGAAGTTGTTAATATATAGCAGATGCAGTTGAATAACTGTTCTCTCCGTGACATCCAAGTTTCTATATTACCTTTCCACTCAAAACTCACAATTTAAAGTTGTTATCTACATAACTTTTACTAGGTAGTTGAATTTCAACCAACGTATCTATAACTTAGAGATCTGCTACACAACCCATGGACCATGTCCATTATTGCTTTAGAGTTTAGACATCCATCTACAATCTCGTTTAACTCTCTAGGTAAGCTATAGCTTTAACCAACAGACCCAACACTATATAGTAGACACTAATTTAAGAGTCGGTCATTGATGACCTTATACTAGTAACTAATTTTGGGCCTCAAGGGATACCCAGCCCAGTAGAGGATGTAAACAGTAAGCCAGGGTCTTGCCGTCTCGCGTGCGATGAAACGGCACGCGGTGCTTCTCAAAGAGACAAGAACAGCAGAAGGTTTGAGACTTTGCAAAGTCCCACATCGGTTACGAGAAACAAAGGAGGCTTTGGAGACACAGTATAAAGCAGAGACTCGTGGGTACTTACAAATTACTTACCTGGACGGGGTCAACTCGTGATCAAGAAGACGAGTGGCCTAGGCTAGTGACTTCCATTGCACCAAGGAAGGGCGCTTAGCCTAAAGTCTTCCCATGTGGAAGAGCTTACGTCATTATTTGTGGCAGAGGGGGTTTGCGTTCGCGCAGCCCCTACCATACTCATTGTTCAATTTTTTTCTTACATATATGATCGAAAGTAGATCTGAAGTTTCCAAGTTGATAAGAGATAACGTTATAAATGCAGAGACGAAGATAACAGACGGGAGGAGGCTTGCACGAATAAATAAATACTTTTATATATGGGCCTTTGTCTACTTTTTAACTGTAAAGCCTTAAACCAAAAAAAAGCTAGTTCTTTATGTTTAAATCAAACATAAAAAATAGCTACAGCGAAGTGAACTACGCTTAAATCAAACAAAAAAAATTAGCCTCAGGGGAAGAACATGGATGAAAATGTAAAAATGCTAGTTCTTTATGTTTCTCATGTTCACTTCTAGCAAAACCTCGTTTTGTAAATCTACGACATGAAAAGGCTACGTATCTTTAACATTTTGGGTATCTATATATATCTTTGCTTATCCCCTATATATTATTTGAGAAGCATTACAACTTCTTTTTGTAGCCACATGTTATCACTAAAAAGATTCTTAGAATCATTAGAGAAATATGTTGGTCCATCTAATTATATAATAAGTTTTTTATTAAACTAACAATAAATTCATCATTAATGTACTTTATTATTTATTTAAATAAAATTTACGGAATTGCCTAATGTGGCTAAAATATATATGACAATTAATGATTTTGAATAATAAAGATTTGATAAAAAAATAGTGTATCTTTTATCATATTTGTTTAAATTTAAGCTATTAAATAAATTAAACAACCACAATAACCATATAATAAAAATTTAGATTTTTATGTATATGTTATATTTTGAATTTTTACAAACGGCTATAAATTACTAAAACTGTTAAAAGTCTCACATTCAAATTTTATGATCCATGGTTTAAAATTTTTGTTATGACAAAATACAAATGATTACAAAAATTATATAAGTAAAAA
>NC_027748.1:42264461-42272270 GCF_000695525.1 Brassica oleracea var. oleracea | reverse complement strand
AATTTAATAACATATCCTATCAAATAAAAAAAAAATTGGATTAATACAATTGATTTATATGTTCGCACCAATTTAATTATATTTTTAATAGTTACTGACTTTTAATTATTTAATATATATTTATTATTTTATAATATGTAAAAATATTTAATACATAAAATAATTTATATATATAATGTTGATCCCGCGCAAGGCGCGGATCTTCACCTAGTTAGAGAGTACAATTCAGACCTCTTAAATAAAATAAAATAAAATACCCTAGGATAACGCTAAAAAAGTTTATGTCACAAATATAGACTCTAGAGATCAAAATGACCAAAATATTTTATTAAACAGGTAAATATACACTTATACCCCTAGGGTTAACTAATTCAGAGTTAAAGGGTGGAGATTTGGGTATGAGATTTAAAATTTTATAAAATAAAAAATAAATATTAAAAATTTTAAAAATAGTTTTAAAAAGTATTTTTGAATTACAAAAAGAAAATTTGAAAAAAAAAATAAAAAAAAATTTCGAAAAAAAAAATTTTAAAATTTTTTTTTAAAAAAGTTCGAATTTCAAAACATATAATCTAAAACTATATAAAAAATTATACTTTTTTTTTTAATTTTTTATATATATAGGATATTATAATATTTTTACCTATTAAATAAAACATTTTTGGCATTTTTTTCTTTGTGGTTTATTTTACCTAAATAGACCAAAACTTGATAATGGTCTAACAAGGAGAATTGCCCTTTAAAAAAACAACGATATTAAACATGTTTATATCTTAATGGGCTACGATATAAACTTCTTTAGCTTAGTTTGAATATTAATGGGTCACTACAATAACCTCCCCAGCCGAGTTTATATATAGGCCCATTAAGATTCAAACTAAGCCCAAAACTAACTAATTTTACTTTCTAAAATGATTTAATTTCCGGCAAAGAAAATAATGAAAATTTCCAATTTGTAAATCTGGGGAGGGGGGAGCTGACTCGTTCTCGTCGGAGAAGTTTAATCCCGCCGGCGATCGACGGAATCGATCCTCCAAACACTCGAACATAGCTTCAGAAACCTCCGATCTCGTTTTACTAACGATTCGCGCCGATTCGTTGCTAATTGCTTATGATGAAACCACGATCCTGTTCAGATCTATAGCTCACGATCGGAGAGGAATCGAAAAAACCTATTTCGATCTTAGTCATTTAGGGTTTAACATCTATAGCTGATAATGGCGACGAGGAATCGCACGCTCTTGTTCCGCAAGTACAGAAACTCTCTGAGGAGCGTACGCGCTCCGATGACGGAAGCGAAATCCGGCGTAGGTCCGGTGATCGAGATGGCGAGCGCGTCTCTGCTGCATCCCAAACGGTCCTACGCTCCAGTGAGTACTGAAGATCCAGGGAGTTCGAGGTACAAAACTTCTCTTCATCTCTCGATATGCGCCATTGAATTGTTGGAGCTTTTGTGGATTGCTTAAGAGATTCATCAATCTTGAGGTAGCTGTTAGTGTGAAGTTAGCTTATTAATCTTGAAGTAAGTTGTTGATTGAGTAGAAGAATTGGTACCATGAGCAACAATGGTTCCCTTATGCCCCGGTACAAAATGTCAATATTCAAGAAATCTGTAGTTATAGGCGGTAACTAAGTTCTTTATAGAGGGACTAGGCGGATTATTCGGAGTATAGGCGATGTGGTTAACTAATTTTTGATTTATTATATATATATATTTTACATTTATGTAAGATGTTTTAGTTTGAGTTTAATTACGATGAATTCTTATATACGAAACAAAAGAAATTAGACAAATTTGTGGATTTGTGTTAACATTATTGTTTAATTGAACAGATTTAGACTAATTTAGATCAATATAAACCAATCTTAACCGATTTAGAGCAGTTTAAACAGAGTTTAGTCGTATAGTTTGGTTTTTGAGAAAATCATTTCGGCTAGGAGAACCATGTGAAATGCTATTCTTTATGGGCCTATGGTGAACTTCCATGGTAATTAAGAAAAATGTTTCTTATTGATTTGTTGAAGCTGAAACCTTTTGCATTTTTTCTTCAATGTTACAGTAGAGGAGGAGCAATAACAGTGGGATTACCACCAGATTGGGTTGATGTCTCTGAGGAGATTTCAGTGAATATTCAGCGTGCCAGGACCAAAGTGGCTGAACTGGGGAAGGCTCATGCGAAAGCATTGATGCCTACGTTTGGTGATGGTAAAGAAGATCAGCATCAGATCGAGTCTTTGACGCAGGAGATTACTTTCCTGTTGAGGAAATCTGAGAAGCAGCTTCAGAAGCTATCTGCAGCTGGACCTTCTGAAGATTCAAATGTCAGGAAAAACGTGCAGGTTAGTGCACTTTTGAACTTTGACGTGTGTCCCTTCGTTTTTTCATCACCATCTAAAGTTTGAGTCTTGATGTGTGTTTATAACAGCGATCTCTGGCTACTGATCTCCAATTCCTTTCTATGGAGCTCCGCAAGAAACAGTCTACGTATCTGAAACGATTGAGACTACAAAAAGAGGTATGCAGTGAAGCTCTAGTTACTCAGTTTTGGAGCCTCTTGTTAGTTTTAACGATTCTATAAGAAGCTTTGACTTTGTGATGTATGATCAGGATGGAGGGGACTTAGAGATGAATCTCAACGGAAGCAGCTCTAGAGCAGAAGATGATGACTTCGATGATATAGTATGTCTCCTTTATTGCAATCTACAACCGTTGTTCTTTTTTTTTTTGTATATGATCTTTAACTATACACTTTTTACTTCAGTTATTTAGTGAGCATCAGATGAGCAAGATTAGAAAGAGCGAGGCAATATCTGTAGAGAGGGAGAAAGAGATTCAGCAGGTTAGTGTATTGCAACTCTTTGTGCTCTTCATTGTTATTTTTTTATTCATATACAATCATAAGCCTTGTCACTTTCTCCTTCTGTGTCATATACAGGTTGTTGAATCCGTAAACGAGCTGGCTCAGATAATGAAGGATCTTTCTGCGCTTGTGATAGACCAGGTATAATACTGTTTGACTGTTACCTAGCGTCTAAGTCACTTACTCTTGTACAATATAATAAAATTTGAGATCAAAACTTGTTGTGACAGGGCACGATAGTTGATCGGATCGACTATAACATCCAGAACGTTGCTAGTACAGTTGAAGATGGTCTCAAACAGCTGCAAAAGGTAAACCATTTTATGACCTGAGTATACACCATCTCTCTCTCAATGATTCATAATGTTCAATGGAATCGCTTTGTGAAACTCCACAGGCGGAACGTACACAGAGGAGTGGAGGTATGGTGATGTGTGCGTCTGTTCTTGTCATCCTCTGCTTCATCATGATAGTTCTCTTAATCCTCAAGGAGATTTTCTTGTGACCCAAGAAAGAGGTTGACTCCTCTCATTATTTTATTCTTTCATAATGGGAACCCCACAATGTTTGCGTTGCTCACTGTTCTGCTGTATCCACCAAAACTATCTGAATATAAATTGGAATTGCGTTCTCTTTAGTATTTGGATTTTGAAGAGTTTGTTTATAACGGTTTATTTACATGTAAAGAAGATAGTAACTATGATTAAGAAACTATGGGTAATAAGACAGAGCATATAGGAACTGTGCGGTTTGTTCCAGATTGCAAACTACCAAAGACCAATATTCTCATAACTATTCAAAAATCTCCAACCTAGACTGAACCCAACCATACTTGAGTTCTAAACTAAAATGACGCCTCGGTAGGGCTAACATAGGTTCGTACTTAGTCCTTGATGTGTAATAAAAGAAGGCATTAAGAATGTGTAATTATGTAGAACTAAAAACTAAGTGGCCGGAGAATGGCCAGACATAGCAAGGTTATTAGTCACGTGTCTTGTGTTTGTAACTCTATAAATAGCATAAGAGAGATGACACGAAGAGATGCAAGAGTCAATAACCTCAATTCAATCAACATTGTGTTAGTGAATGAACTTACAATCTCTGTACGTTACACATACCAGTGCGAAATGGTTGAACTCTAACTAGGGAAAAAATCACTAAGCTGGGAAAGAAAAAGAAAGCATATCTATTTAAGGGCAAGACTATGGTTGATGTTTTGTATTGGCTTTTTTCTAGTCTCTATTGTTTGTCAAAAGTTAATTTCATTTCTATTTTTGATGAATTTGTTGTAACAAGTATTTTTTCCACCACATATTGCCTCTCCTGAAAAACAAGATTCTAGATCACACTATGGATATTCAAATGAGATATATAAACAGAAAAGGCAAAAGAAATAAAAGAGAGAGAGAGACGGGATGCAGGATCTCCAATCTCCTAACATACGATCTTACAAATCGTATGAAGGAGAACGGAACCTCCAACTAGTTGATCCTGTCGATTTAAAACCGGTTAGAGGAATCTATGTTGTCAGAGAATCAAAGCGTAATCGATCTCCCATGACATCAGATCTATGGCGCAAAATTTCATACAAAGACATGCCGGTTAAATCGAGAAGACCTCCTTCTCATTCAAAAACGTTCAAAGGTACTTAAAATTGAATCATACGGTTTGTAAACTAACTACAACAAAATTTTGTGTGTTGCATTCTGTTTCTACATTTACAAATAATGATTCTGGTGGAGGGTGGTGTAACGTATAAACAATCATTACGTTTAAAATGATCATTGCTCTAACATTTTATATGGGGTTTACAAAGATTCTAACATTATATATATATTTTTAAAAACATTATACATATGATTAATATGTTTTTTTTTATAAATGTAATAATCTTAGGATGGTGGAACGATCCTGAGATAAAGAGAAAGAGACGAGTGGCGAAATACAAGCTTTATTCAGCTGAGGGAAAGGTTAAGAAATCTTTGAAAAAGAGTTACAAATGGATTAAGATCCAATGCGCTAAGATTATTCATGGAATATAGCTTTCTAATGTGTTTTATTGCTTAGTAGTTTGATTTTTTTTTTAAATAATAAAATCGTGTGTTTGTTTCATTTATTTGATTATTTTTGTTAGTTGTGGTGTATCTCTTTGACAACATTATATTTGATATGATTTGCAAATCCAATACGTAAAATAAATATATGTTTTTAATTCAAATTAGTAACTATCTTATGCTTTGCATTGTTATTATTTTTGGTTTATTAAATACTACAATTTTTAAATGAATTTTCAAAATAAAAAAATAATCATTCTTAAGAAGAGATTAATTTAAAATAAAGAAGTAAGAACCATTAATTGTACAGCTTAGTTCAGATCTTTATAACAAAATTAGAAAATTTTCAAGAAAAAGAATGATATATCATATATATATATATATAAACTAAACCATGGTGTTATTCAAGAAACAAAAATTGTATATATTTCTGGAAAGTGTACGCAAATATTTTACCAAAAAAAAGTATACGCAAATAATATTTAAGAGCTGTAGAGAGGGAAATTACCTAACTGGCTTTAACATGTAAGTCTGCATGGAATTTAAGAGCTCCGCCTAATTAGTGTACATAAAATAGAATATATAATTGAACTGCTAATAAGTCAACAAAGATTTCATTATAAATAGATAACAATCCCCACTGATTTAATTTGTATCATCCAAGTTTAACAGAAACAAATAATTAGTTAAGTGTAAGAAATGGCAAAGACCCTCAATTCCATCTGCTTCGCCACTCTTTTGCTCGTTGTATTGTTAATGTCCACCGGTAATTCGACTTTAGTATTTTTTTTTTTGTCAACAACTTCATTAAATTCAAATTGGTAGTTAGGCCGTGGCCATTACAACATCTTCACCTAACAAAATGGATTTTGCCAAGCTATCAGCAATGTGTTTTTTTTCTCTAGAGATCCACTCAAAGGAAATAAACTCAAAACACTCAATCATGAATAAAATATCCGAAACAGATCCATAGATTTCCATATTTGAGTTGTTTTCCTTGATGGCTTTGATAAGTTGGGTTGAGTCTGATTGACATCGGACTTCTTTGATACCCATGTTTCTACAATAGCGGAGACCTTGTCTGAGAGAAAGGCTTTCGGCTGCTAGAGGGGAGATGGTGCTTGGAGCAATTTCAGCAAAGCTATGGGTAGTAGATGGATGTTGGGAAGCTGTTTCTTGATTTAGTATTTTCCAAAATTTTCATGCTTGCATACATAAATCAAGAAACCTGTTTCTTTGATTATATCCCTTCTTCAGTCTCATCATAATCAAATTTAGTGTGTTTATGCGTTTGAATGGATGTTGGGTATTTACAGAAATCCCGAAGAGCGAGGCGACCTGTAAGACGTTTTTAGGCGAAGCCCCAGTGCATCCATGTAAGGAAAAAGCTTGTAAGGAAGTGTGTAAGGAACATTACTACCACTCATGTAAAGGAGAGTGTGAGATGCATGGCAACGAAGAGCATTGTCACTGCTACGGAAAATACTGAAAATTACACAAGTAAATTATATCGTATTAAATAAAAACAAATAAGATCTTATATATCTGTAATGTAAGTGTGGTATGTCCGATCTAATAAGGGTATGTATGTTTAAGCTGTTTGCTTCAAATAAAATGAAGAATGTTGACCTTCTAAGTTTATAAAATTTTTTTGAGCATAAGATCATGTCGTATGCTGTTTCGTATTAATAATAAACTATACTTGTGTTATGTCTACGTACTTTAATTCGATTTAGATTAAAAAACATACGTACTCGTTTTCTTCACGATTTTCGTTATAATGTCTGTAGCAAATCGCAAGTATTATAAATCATATGCAGCTACATATCCACATAATTCATGCTATTGACAAATATATTATGGTGACACTATAATTTGTATTTATTCAGAACTCGGTGATGATAAACTTCTTATTTTCTTCTTATTTTCGAGAAATAACCATTTTACTTTTCCCTACGCTGATTACCAGAATCCTTATTAAACCCACAAACAGTTTATGAAAGTATAAACGCCACTACTGTTAATTCCCTCTTGGTAAATACGTTTTACTCAGGAAAGATTGAGTACGCCCTTTTTGTTCAGAGAATATCTAAATTAGGCATTCATTTATATTTTATTTTATACGCTAATTCAAGCATGCATTAAAAATTTAAAATGTTTAGGGAATTAGGGTTCTAGCCTTTGCCTCAATAATCCTTCTATAAACCGTTAGCATTACAAAGCTACATAAATTATGAATCAAATAAAAAGGGGAGAAGGATTTGACTTTAAAGCTTTTTAAAAGGTCGAAATAGATTACCTCACCCGGATAGTTAAAAGACATTAATGAGGAGTTTTATTATGAACTATAGCTAGAATCAAGTGGCCATGAAGCCTAGCTATACGAAACAATCACTATGTATCAAATGACCTCTATAGAATTAAGTAATACTGCCATTAAGAAAATTTGAAAATTTGGTTATTTTACACCGTTTAATTAATTGTTTATTCCTTAATTAATTGTTTATCTTTATATATAAAGTAGACTTTTTCCCTTCTTCCGACAAGTGCTAGGGGGGTTTGCTGCCACGTGTCATCTTTTTGTCTTTTTACATTTTAGATCCTTCTTCTTTTAGATTATTGCAATTTGGTTCACTATTTTCTAATTATACATTATCTAATCCTTCTCACACTAACCATCATCATTTGAATTTTGCTAATATATTTTAATCTATTTTATTGTTCAAAAATTGCAAAATGAATAAAGAAATAAGTAAAAAATATAAATGTACTTTAAATATTTAATTTATTCGCAGCTAAAAATAACATAAACTTTCGTTATTTTATTATTTTTTACTATTTTCTATTATTTCATTTACAACTATATATTTATCTTAATATTAACCAAACTAAAG
>NC_027748.1:42236322-42263441 GCF_000695525.1 Brassica oleracea var. oleracea | reverse complement strand
ACCCGATCTACAATAAATACCAGAAATCTCAAGGTGAAGAAGGCGATAAAGAACAAGAGCATGAGGTGAGTCTTTTTTGGTGATGATGAGAAACACCGCATACCAGAAACGTAAAGAAAATACATAGATGTTGAAGGCTCAATGTTAAAATATGGGAAAAAAACGAAAACATCTTGAAAGTTATAATGTTCAAAAATATAAAAAAAATTAAAAGAAAATTTTGACGCTGAAACCGTAAATCTTAGAATCAACAAATGCATAAATGCAAAGTTATTGAAATTCAATATATTTTTATATTAGAGGTTCACTTCACTGCTAACAAATACTATACAGACAAAACACATTATTAAAAAAGCAAAGACAAAATATATTAACATATCACTATTACTACTACATAACACAATAAAAACACCAAATAACATTCTTAACAAATAAAAATGATCACATAATTACATTATCCAAAAAATCATACTTTTAACAACAATAAAACAATATTCCGCGCTAAGCGCGGACACCCCCCTAGTTCCCAATAAAACAAAAGTTTGGCAGCATATCTTATTTTTTTGACCATTTCCATACCCATGCTCGTTACAATGAGGAAAAATCACATAGCCAACAAAATTCTTCTTCTACCTTTTCAGTTCTACTTCTTCTCTACATCCTCCCGAACCCTTCAAAAACAATTTTGTTCACCGAAAACCCACCGGAGAAGTTTCCTGCGAACAATCTGATCATGCATGATACTTCTTTATCCGGATTCATTTTATGTATCTCAACCTTTTATAATTTCTTTCTCAAACTCCTAGTAGAAAGCTTTGAGAGGATTTAGCAATTGGACTTTAAAACGGTAGTATGCAAGCCAATAAATGTGCCTTACAGGCCACATATATGTAAGAATGAAACCGCGACGTTGCAAATAGGGTAACAAAAGTCAACTATATTTTTACTATAAATAGACTACAACCCCCATTCATTAGAGCATATGCAATGGTGAACCTCACCATTGAATCCTTAAGAATATTTTAGTAATATTTTGGTTTTTGTTTGAATAGTTACGGATTCGAATAAAAAATGGTCGTCCAATGGTGTTCCCGAAGATGGATCCTTATAGAAAAAAAAATATTATTAATTTTTTTTTAAACTGAAATTGAAATTTTGTTTTTAAAACTGAAATCGTAGTTTGTAGTGCTTTAAAACTGAGAAGTGTGATCACACATTCGTGAATTTGAGCGGGAAGATCCTAAACAGATTGAGATTAACTAAACAAAAGATAAAAGAGAAGAGAATGAAGAGAAGCAAGATTGTAGTTAGCTAAACAGATTTAAACTTACAAGAGTAGAGGAAAAAGATTTAAACTTATAAAAGTAAGTTGATACTCGAGAAACACAAGAACTTGAGTCTAAACTGAACTGATCATACAAGTACATTGTAGCAAGGAAAACAAGAGGATAGAAGCTCTAAACAAGTCCGAGATACGTAGCTAAAGAGACACAAGCTAAAGAGACGGAAGACATTGCCTCTGTTCCTCCTGAAATAAAAAAACAAGTTTCCACGTCAAGACTTACTAATCTCATTGTCATCAGCATCACCCGCGTCGGCTTCTTCCTTGATGATGTGAGGATGTGTATACTGAATCTCACAACAGCTAGGACCAAAAGGAGTGACATGAAACACCATGTCTCCTTCGTGTTTGAAGATGACAAGGTCACCGATTTGAAGGTCATGTGCTGTGGTGAAATCTTTCCAACCTCTGGTGAGTGTCCTGTCTTCTTGTATCACTTCCCAAGTTTGATCTGAAGCGTCTGATCTTAGTTTCCATGTTTTCTGGTTCGTCTTCCCTTCTATGTGCTTTGAGAAGAAGGCAAGTGGTATTGTCTACAAGAAAAGGCAAAGTTAATCAAACAAGAAATACATCTAATCAAGAAACGCATGTAAACAAATAGAGAGAGTGAGGTTCTAACGACGCCACTTTGGAAACCAGGAAGCAGCGGCTTAAAGAAATGAGGTTCATGTGGATTCGCCATCTGCAAACAAGAAACGAATGTAAACAATATCAGTATTGAATTGATTCCCAACTCCTTTTGAAATCCTAATTTCAAACCAGAAGAACTTGAAATTGATGCTAAGCCCAAAATTAGAATTAAAACCCTAATTACAAACGCAACAAACCCCCAAATTGTGTTCGAACCCTAAGTTGAAACGATATCGATTGAACATGCAAACTAATATATATCGATGAATCTACCTTGTTCAGTCGACGGAGACAAATCGCCGTCGTTCGCCGCGGGAATAGCCGTCTGTTGTCGCGGGATTCGCCTTCGCTTCGTCGAGAGAGCAATCGCCTTTCTTCGTTGGGACTTTTTTTTCCTGCTTCGGTCGAGAATGACCAGTGTTTTACGCGTAACCAAACCGAAATCTCTTCCATCCATTCAAAACATGCCACGTACCCTAAGGATCAAGTCTTAAAAATCCTTAATAACGTATCAATCCCTACTCCTATTAACCAAACAACTATTATTATAATCTTCCTAACCTATGATTAAACGCCAAGGACCCCGGTTGCGGACGCTCTTAGTATCACCCAAGTTTCTAAATACAGAAAGAATCAATTAACTAGGAGTAGAAAGAAGAAGCAATAGCTACAGAAATGGCAAAGACCATCAGTTCCATCTACTTCACCACTCTTTTGCTCGTTGTCTTATTCATTTCGGCCGGTAATTTTGGCTCTAATTTTTCTCAAAAAATTTATGTGCATGCATACATTTATACATATATATATATATGAATCTAAAAACATGTGTCTCTCAATTCCTATAAACTGAATGAATGTTCATTATATGTAGAAATCCCAAACAGCGAGGCGACATGTACGAAGTATTTAGGCGAAGCTATATTGGCGTACCCATGTAGTGAAAGCTATTGTGAAGCCAAATGCGCTGAGCATTACCACGAGTCATGCAGAGGAGAGTGTGAGGATCATGATCACCACCACGGAGTGCATTTGACAAATGACCACGACGATCAATGCCACTGCTACGGTCGTTATTAAACTGATGAAGTATCGAATTAAAAAAGTAAAAATGTAAGCGTGGTGGTTATGATGGATTTAAGTGTATGTGTGAGCGTTGTTTCCTTTTTTAAAAAATAAAATAAAATAGTACGTAGGACGAAGCTGATGAGTTTGCTTCCCTCTACGTCTACGTTGTATGTTATTTCGATTTGAGTAATAATAAAGTTGGTTTTGCATGTTATTTCGATTTGGGCAATAATAAAGTTGTTTTTGTGTGTTTATCTACGTAATTTTTAACCACGTGATTAGATCAAAACATATATTCGTCTTTTGATGGCTGACGAAAGAAAATTCGCCTTTTGATGTTTTATGTACGTTCACAATATCAACGTATCAAATCAGCTATAGCTAGATATTAATCACCTAAAATCTTTAATAAAATCATCCTAGCAACAAAACTCTTTAGTAAAACATGCTAGTTGTTCTTTTCTTTTCTTTTTGAGCTTTTAGTCTATTATACGTACATTGATGATAACTAAACATATATTTGACGAGACTAATAATCTTTAACAAAAATTATGGCGACATTCCGATTTTATAAATTGTTTGGTGATGAAAATCTTCTTAGTTTGGACACTAACTTTTGTATCTACGTCGATTACCAAAATAAGAAATCATGATTAAATTTTAAATAACTAAATGTCATACAAAATGGAAGAACAAACATTAACATGCATGCATCACCATCACCAATAATTCACTTGGTAATTAAATAAGCTTACCTTAAGTAAGATAGAGGTAACGATCACTTTCTGGAGGAATTTTTTTTTGTCATCTCTTTCTGGAGAAATTCTAATTTAACCACAAACTTAATACAACTTTCCAAATTTACTTATAAAAAGTAATCATTTTCACAAATATCCTAAATTTAGGATGAAAAGACTAAACTGACTCTTTTAAATCAATTTAAATGTTTAATAATCATTTATAAAAAAAATTATAAACCAACTTCACCCTTTAACCCTAAGAATAATCATTAAATCATAAATTGATTAAATGTATTTTGAAATTTGGTGCTAATTTATGGTATTTCAATCAATTTCTCTTGCTTTCTCAATATTCTTACATGGTAGCCACCTACAACCATATGCAATTATGCATGCATATTATGATTGATTTTCTACCCTAATTGTATCAACTTATTTTCCGAGAAGTAACATGAAGGATTCAGGATAATGGAGATATACAAAAAATATATCGAAATACTTGTTGCTCTTGTATGAGTATACACTAATTTGTTTTCTCTACATTCATTATTGTTATTATTATCATTAGTATTATTATTACTCTTTTAATAAATAAAACAAAATAACTGTTACAAAAAAGTTAAAAAAAATAAAACAAAACAAAAGGGGAGAAAGATATGACTTTATTGAGTAGTGGAGCTTGCTCAAGAACCAAGTGGACAATTGGACATGGCCCGAGCTATTAACCTATTAACGGGACCAAATGTCCTCTATATATCTAGGGAAATATTCCCTTCGGTTCCCGAAAGCAAGATGTTTTAGATTTTTTACCTGTTCCACAAAGATAGATTTTCTATATGTTTAAGGTATTTTTTTATACTTTTAAGAAACATTAAATGAAAATATTTGAATTGATTAAATTTCATTGGTGAAGTAAAAAAAAATTAAAATATAAACATTTATTGAATTCTTAAAAAGCGTGAACGCTTTCGAAAATATTACTTTCGGGAACGGATGAGTATCAAATATCCATAGGAAAACTGCAAGAGTTGCTTCACAAACACCGCTGAGTTTTAAACTTTTGCCCCCAATAAATTGAAAAGTTGGGACCAGACTTTTTTATTTTTCCCTTTCCAACCCATACAGCCAGCTAGCCAAGATAAAGTGTCCTCATCTTTACAACAATATCTGGAAAGACCTTCATCGATGTTTTTTCTTATGTCTAAAACCCTCACCTAAAAAAAAATAAAAAATAAATAAAACCCTCACCTAGACATTTAAAAGAGATCAACTGAACCAAGAAAGGTAAACCATGATCCATGATACCGGGTTATTAATGGACTCACACCTATCGTTTAAGCTGGGTTTGAAAAAGAGATAGTTGGGCCTCAAAGGGCCTCAAAGCCCATCCAATGGAGAATAAACGGCAACGTTTAAAAAATAGCGGGAAAACGTAGCTGACAAGGTCAATTGCGCGTAGGCCTCTTCGAATCGCCGTCGTGGAAGAAAACTCGCAGCTTCCGTTGCCGAAGTTGAGGATCCGCCTCTCGAATATGAAGGGACAAGATCTATTGCTGAGTCTAGCTACCAATTTTGGATTCGATGAAGAAGCCGCGAAGCAATGCTTGGATAGGTTCCTTGATCTGTACGGCACCAAATTTGAGTCTATAATATATGCTCCAATCAATTGAACCACGTTTTTTTTTTGACTTATTGAACCACGAAGTTTTACGGTTATATATCTCCAAAACGCAAGAATGAAAAGCAAATACTGTTATATATGTTTAAGATTTAAACTTAATTTATCCTTTACCAAGTCTTAATGTATGAACGTTACTTCATTCGAAAAATGTATGAACGGTTACTAGAATACTTTGGAGACTGATTCGACCGGTATATTTGTAAACGCAGCTTACAGTCGTGTGATAACTGTGAAATGATCTTTATCATATCTAACCTTTTATTGATGTATATTTTTATTCTCATTTAAATCTTATAAGGTTATGATTTTGGTTTTAACGACATACATATGTTGTAAAAAATATATATCTCTATGCAAAGAAACTGCTTGGATACAAAATCTCTTATTGAGTTATTATTATTATCCTCTCTTTCGCATGTGAATCATATATAAATTTAATTGAAAAGACTAGTGAAAAATCTAACAATGTGACACATTTCGATAAACTTCACACTGCGATTCAAAACAAAAGGCGGCTCATTAGAAGGTCCTTCGAACTGATCTTTGCATACATATGCATAATCAAGTGCTTTGTAAGCAGCGTTATATGCTTGTTGGAACGAGTTATTTCTCAAAAAATCTTTAGCTACTTCAAGCTCTTTGATCGCTGTGCCATAGCCATTCACACATTCAACGCAAGCGTTCTTGAACTGCTTGTCATTACCTGAGATTTTTGCAAAGAGGTCCATCAGATCTAGGTTTTCCTGACCAAACGCTTGAGCTTTTTCGGCTGCAAGCTCCATAAGGCCACGGATGTTCATCGAGGTCGTTCTATTATGAGCGGTTAGCCATTTGACGCAAAAGCGACGATTGTAAAGGATTGATTTTGAGCAGAGTTTGTTGAGGGTTTCTTTCGTGACGTTGTCTGTGGGAGTAAAGGAAAATGATGAAGGGGTGATGATAAGAATCAGAAGAAGTTGAAGAGGGAGGATTGAATATGTGTTTCTTGTGATGCAAGATATACCCATTGCTTGGCTTAGATGTGAAGGATCAGTGTATGTTTTTCTAAATGTTAAATACGAATATGGTGGTTTAGTGTTATTATAATATGAATGAATAATTTGGAGGATTATAGTAGAATCCTCTATCAATATATACTATAGTGTAAATGTAACTCTTGTTTTAATGAATTGCTGTCCCAATTCATTATGTAGCTTAAACTGTTAGAAGAATGGTGCGTTATTAATCAATTTTGTTAGGAGTAAATAAGTTTCTTTTTTTTTTTGTGTGCATTAATTAGAACAACACTTGACCGGAAGACTTTGACCTGAAAGACCTTTGTTTATTTTGGATCTTTGAAGAATAGTCCTTTGTATATATATGTGTGGATGAAGATTATGCATTTCATGATTCAAAGAAGTTCACTATTTGTTATTATCTACGTAGGAATCTTTTTGAGTAGACTCAACGAGGTCTTGTCTTATTTGTTTGTATCAGAAGCATCAAAGCAAGATAATCAAAATGATCAAAACTCATGTGAGTTATGGCCCTCTGTAAAGGAGTAAGAACCATAGAGTAAAAATAAGAGAACTACATCCAAAATGGGTCTGAAAAAGTCTTCTGTTTTTACACAGCAAATTTGTAACAATGTTTTTCTCTTGAAAGCCGAGCTATATTTCTAGAAAGCGCAGAACAGCAAACATGATCATGAAATCTGATCGAATGTCCTTTTCTCACCTGCTTGTGTATCTGCTTCTTGGTTACCTTGTGGTCCAAGTAAGTTTTGGTCTTCCACAGAGAACAACAAGCTAGGTAGTGTGGGGAAGTGGACACTCTTTATATTTGACCAGAAAGCATCCTCTAGTATCTTGTCAATGTTGGTCTTCAAAACTTGAGGATCAAAAAACAGTGAATGCCTCCTAAAAAAATAAAATGAATGTTAATCAAATGAGTAACAAAACCAAATAAAATGAACATAGTGAAGTGAGGGTAAACAAAACAAACCTGCACGTAGAAGACGGATGATCTTCCGCGAAATGGTCGATGTGTTTCCATACTCCTATATCCTGGTAATCTTTTTTCTCTGTACGGAAACGTGGTGGCCTGCTCAACTGCAAACACACACACATAAGGTCCTAGTTTTAAAAGAACGTAACAACTTTTTTTGTAAACATACCATACCTCGATTTGAAAGCAATCATGTTCGGCTTTAAAAGATAGCACACTGTCCCAGTCAATCTCCATCTTCTTAACCTGTTTCCTTAATCCAGTATCTGTTACCACCTCGCTGATATATAATCTCCCACACGAACTGCTTTGAAAGAAAGTGGCATTTGGCAATAAGATCCCTAGAGCTGGCAGCAGTTTGGGTCCAGTTCCCAATATTGATCCTCGTCATTGGAAAATGAATAGGTCTCTTTTTTCTAGGCACGTTTCTAGACGAACTTGCATCCTGAATTTACACGTGTAAGACCTTGCTTGTTCTTTAAACACAATTTAAAGATAAAAAAAAAAAAAACTACTACTACAAGTTATAAGAAACACTCACTTTGTAAGTCAACGAAAATATAAACTATTCTATTCAATGGCCACATAAAACGAGACAGAGCAAATTGAGTCATACTAGTAAGTACCTGCGTTCCCGACGAAAGATACTGGCCCAGAGAACTAGACGCAGCTGCTGGCAGATTCAAGCCCAATGAAAGATCTACGTCGGAAGTTGGAGTAACGGTGGAACTCGCCGCGGCTGAGCTGAGTGATGAACCGAACAAAAGATTCGCGGTGGAAGGCGGAGTAACGGTTGAACTCGACGGACCAAGCGGAAGAGAAACGGCTGATCTGAGTGTTGAACCGAATAAAAGATTCGCGGTGGAAGGCGGAGTAACGTTGGAACTCGACGGACCAAGCGGAAGAGCCGCGGCTGAGCTGATTGGTGAACCGAATAGAAGATTCGCGGTGGAAGGCGGAGTAACGGCTGAACTCGACGGACCAAGAGGAAGAGACGCGGCTGAGCTGAGTGGTGAACCGAATAAAAGATTCGCGGTGGGAGGCGGAGTAACGTTGGAACTCGACGGACGAAGCGGAAGAGAAGCGGTGGAGCCTGACGGATCCATGGGCATATTCGAGCTCAGTGGTGGAGCC
Organism: Brassica oleracea var. oleracea; assembly: GCF_000695525.1. NCBI lineage: Eukaryota > Viridiplantae > Streptophyta > Magnoliopsida > Brassicales > Brassicaceae > Brassica > Brassica oleracea. The sequence goes on along the minus strand of NC_027748.1, from coordinate 42,254,863 downwards.
GTCGTGGGAGAATCCTCGCTATCTTTATTTTCCATTCTTGAACGAGTAAGCAAGAAGATGAAGATGTGTCAGTTAAGTTTGTTCATAACTACTTGCTTTAAAGGGGATATATCTGTTGCCACGTGTCATAAAGAAGTTCCTTTTTATTACGAATCAGGCTTTTATTATTTATTTTTGGGCTTCGTTTTGAAGGACTTTTTCTTTAGGTTCACCAACCAATAGAAAGTTGTCATTTTAGATCTAGTATCTTTTAATTAAGGAAACAAAATAACTTGCCAAATTATATTATGCTTTTAAAATAAAAAATAAAAAATTAAATAAATAAAAATAACAATAGTTCTAAAAAAAGATTATTTAAAAAAAATATTTATTTTTAAGATTTAGAGTTTAGTGTTTAAGATTTATAATTTAGAATTTATCCAAATGTTTAGTGTTTTTCCAAGGGTTTAGGGGTTTACCCAAGGATTTAGGGTTTACCCAAGGATTTAGGGTTTAGGATTTGAGTTTAGGGTTTAGTATTAGAGTTTAGGGTTTAGTGTTTTGTTGACAACATTTTTTTTTTTTAAATTTGTTTTTTATATATTATTTTTATTTATTTTTAAATTTTATTTTGAAAAAATAATATAATTTGCCAAGTTATTTGGTTTCCTTAATTAAAAGATACTAAATTTAAAATGATAATTTTCTATTGGTTGGTGAATCTAAAGGTTCACCCTAGGGGGTGAACCCAAGAATAACTCGTTTTGAAGGTAACATTTCTTGTCAATGTTAACGTGTGTATTTATTTCCCTCTTCTCGACAAACAGCATTGTGCGTAGTAAATATTGACTAGAAACTTTTTTTGCTAAATATTAACTACAAAGTTGCCATGAAGATTAGCATTGAGCCATTTATGGTGTCCAAATTTCATTTTTAAGCAAATACTTACAACTCACAAAAGTATGAAATGACATCGAAACAGTTTGAACAACAACAAAAATACGCAATATATTCGTCCAACTCGTGATGATTTTTGACATTTTTCCCCATTGCAAACACTTGATTAAATACATTATGAAACATTCGGATTATAAATGCGTAAAAGAATAACCAAAACAAATAATACACACCAACGGCTCATGCAATCGGCTATAAAGCTGAGCCGAGTTTAACGGACGGCTGAAACTCAGACAGAATCTTCGTTAGAACCGTCATGCCTGGGACCTGCATTTCCAGCCCCGCTATGTGATGGAGGGCGGAAGCTATATGATTCAAAGATCAAGGGTTGATCTCGAAATCGGTTGCTTGTGTTCGAAGGTAATTCGAAAACAAGAAGGATAGAGCGCGAATACTCTTCACAGTGTCTTTTGCAAAGCTCTTTTAAAACCTAAGACTTAGAACTCTTTATTAATCAAATCGTGGTCTCTACAAGCAAGATTAAGACCCTTTAAATACTAACAACGAAAAGCATAAACCTAGGAGGATTTAGTTAACTCCTCTTTCTAAAAGGAAAACGAAAACACCTAAAAGGAAAGTTAAAACCGTCTTAAACTTAAAAGGAAATTCCTATGTGGAAGAGGAGTTGTGAACGTTGGTAGTCTCGTGTGGATTGCTTGCGACCAAAGGTTGAGCTGCATCAGGTCCCGCCGGGTTGGAAGGATTCGACCACGAATCTGAAGTGTCATTATCCCCATGATAAGCGAAGATATGTTTAACGTTGAAAACGTCCGACGTGCGCATGTGAGAAGGCAGCTGAACAAGATATGCATTAGGATTAATACGTTCGAGAATTGCCAGTGGTCCAATCTTACGTGACTTGAGTTTGTTATATTCCTGTGCTGGGAAACGATCCTTGGTGAGGACGACCCACACCAAATCCCCTGGTTGGAATATAAGCTCGCGCCTTTTCTTATCTGCATCACTTTTGTAACGAGCTGCAGAGGCTGCCAAATGTTTAAGAGCAAGACGATGAACATCCTGCAAGTCAGTAACAAAGTCGGCCGCTTCACCATGAGTGCGAGTCAAGTCCGGGAGCGTTGTAAGATCGAGGGGAGCACGCAGAATAACACCAAACACCACTTGAAAAGGACAAAAATCCAAACTGCAATTGAAGGCATGGTTATGCGCGAACTCGGCCTGACAAAGCTTGCTATCCCAACTCTTAATGTTGTCACCAACTAAGCACCGAAGTAAGTCCGCAAGAGAACTATTAGTGACTTCGGTCTGGCCATCCGTCTGCGGGTGATACGCCGAACTCATATCCAAGCTAGTGCCCAGCAGTTTCCACAATGATCGCCAAAAGTGAACAATAAATCTCGAATCATGGTCGGAGACAATCGACAGAGGCATACCGTGCAGTTTATAAATCTCGCGGAAGAACAGGACCGCGATATTGACAGCATCAGAGGTCTTCTTACACGGAACAAATCGAGCCATCTTGGAGAATCTGTCAACAACGACAAAGATAGAATCGTTCCCTGATTGGTGATTCAATGTCGTTGCTGATTGGTGACGGAAAAGACGGAGGGGCGGGAGTAGTAACCAACGCAAACGCCATGCCTTCTTCGTGGAGTTCGGATCGAAACGCTTCATAGGAGCAGAATAAAGACTTCAACGTTTTTGGTATCACGGGAGATGGAAGGGGACTGACGGGTTGCTTCCTCTATAATCAAACCTCGTCGTGTTGCATGAGGACAAGCTGTATGTCGATGCCCTGCTTCGCCACAAGTGTAACAACGTAAGGCATTAGGACGATTGGAACGTCGAAGTTGATGATCATCCTGGCCTGCTGGTTTAGTTACCGAAAGATAGGGCGCGAATACTCTTCGCAGTGCCTTTTGAAAAGCTCTTTTAAAACCTAAAACTTAGATTTCTTTATTAATCAAATCGTGGTCTCTACAAGCAAGATTAAGACCCTTTAAATACTAACAACGAAAAGCATAAACCTAGGAGGATTTAGTTAACTCCTCTTTCTAAAAGGAAAACGAAAACACCTAAAAGGAAAGTTAAAACCGTCTTAAACTTAAAAGGAAATTCCTATGTGGAAGAGGAGTTGTGAACGTTGGTAGTCTCGTGTGGATTGCTTGCGACCAAAGGTTGAGCTACATCACTATGTAATCCGCCGTCTCGTTTAAAAGCTCTGGTAACGCCGTTCTCCGGCAACCCGGCACCAACCCACCTAACGCCCGGACACGATATCCCACCACCGACAACTTCCTCCTCCTCCCTCCACCTCTCCTAACCGCCGAAGCCGGCTTTGAATGCTTGTGCAGGCGCAGACTCCTCCCGTACCGGCTCACCAATATGGCTCGGCTCCACCAAGTCGTTCCACGAGCCGTTGCCGCGAGCACTTTGTCGGCCGTGTCCCGAACCGTTGCGCTCCGCCGAGAACGCCGGAGAGCATAATAGAGTCTTAAGGAATAAACCTTCTGCGCTGCCGTGGCTCTCCATCTGCGACTAAGATGTCTCGCCGGATCTTCCGTGCTTCTTCTTGATCGACGAAGAGCCTCCAAAAGCTTTGGAGCGAAAACTCTCTGCCCTCCTCTTTGCAGTCTCCGGCCAAAAGGGATTGTTTCAGTCCCTTCTACCTCCGACGACGACGTTGAATGATTCATTCTTTAACGTTCTTCAAGAAGTTCGATATTATTGAATCTTCTGAGGAACAAGTCGAGAGCTCTTTCTTATTTCTTGATATAATAATTCAGTCATTGGAGGAATCTATATATATAACATTTGTACAAGTTCATCATGTTTTTGTATATGTAAGACCAATTAACAACAATAATTTAGTAAAAATGTTACCTCTAATATATCATCTGATTACGCTACACAGTACACAGATAATTACGTTATCTATTTGTATTTGACTTGCTTGAATACTTGCAAAAAAATTGATACTTGAAAACTACTTGACTTAGTTTGTTATTTACCCAATTAAATATTTGTCTATTGATTGTTTGTTAGGTAAACATATAATTACATATAAAAAGATACACACATCCTAAATTTAATATCTAGAAACCATATGAATTCTCAAAGAAGTAGACCAAAATGAAAATAAGCGTCTATAATATTGAAGACCACATGAAATTCATTGTTCCTCTATTTTATTTATGTTCCATTTTATTTTGATGCTATATATGTTGGCAAGGTTAACGGTAAACTTGGGTTTTGATATTTTAAAGTATGAGGTTTATTATTTTGCCAAAACAAATATTATTTAGTAAATAACGAGTAATGGGAGTAAGTATCAAAAATAAAACAATATTTGACCTTTGGTTTGTTTTTGTAATTAGTGAAATTTGTTGACTTATCATTCATCTTGTCAACGCTAAGTGTTTAAAAGTGAGTACATGTCAAGTCATGAGTAAAATGCAAGTATCGAATAATGATGTCCAACTTTAATTTAAATTCACTAACTAGTTTAGGTCAATGCTACTGAGAAATATTTTTCTGACGGCACTTAACAATTGGTTAAATGTATAATATGTTGAAATCGTAATATACAGTATTACTATCTATATTTTATTCTGTTTCAAAACATGTGATGTTTAAATAATTTAACTATAACTAATTTAACCAATAAAATCATGCATTTTTACAAAAAAAAAAAGTCATGCATCATAATAAATACAGTCATAAAAAACAAATAACATTAAGTTTTGCATAAAAATTTAAAACATCATATATTTTGAAACAAAAAATTCTAACACATTATTTAGACAAAAACGGAAGGAATATGTATGTTGAACTCCCTCCTTTTTGTTTCTTCTTTGATTGGTTATCATGATTGGCTTTAGAAACGGTGCTGAAGGACGATGAGCCTTGATGGTTCCTGTTTGAGGTGTAGAGCTTTGGATCTTCGAACATGTTATATTTTATAAATTTCAATTCGGTTATTAGTTAACTGACTCAAATTTCTATATTAATACTAGTCTTTTAAACTTTCGATGTTAGACATTCTTTTTAGAGATGATGGTTTTCATGAATACATTTGAAACTTTGTAATCTTTTTTTTTTTTTTAACTTTGTAATCTTACATCGCATTACGATATCGTTTCAGTGTGCCTCTTACTTTCCCAATTGTTTTTATTTTTATTTTTATTTTCTATGTAATATACTTTGCAAATTAACTTCGACTAGTATTTATAGATAGAGTGGGATAAAAATTTGAAGCAGAAAAAAAGGAGCAAGATAAAGACGAATTGTTGTGATTTTTAAGTTATCTAGGGTTTTTTTTTTTTTTGGCTTTATAGAAGTGAAACAAATAACATTAGTTAAAGATGACTTTGATAGATTGAAAGCCAAAACGAGTCAGCTCACTACAATGGATGCCGAGCTAGAGTCTTCTCCAGCGGTTCACCCAAGTTTCCAATATCCCTTAACGGTAAGTCTTCTAAATTACTTGTTTGGCTGTGGAAAAGTTTTGATAATCATTGAATGCATTGAAAGATTGGTGTGGTATCGTTTCCAAATTGGTCTGATTGAGGCACCGCATGCACCTATCCTTGATATTTGTTTACTTGAGTCCCAAGAATCTGAAAACATTGACCTTTCTAGCAGATTGTTATTAGAGTAGCAGGAAAAAGAGTATACCTTGAAGTGCCTTCAGTTGTTTTTGATGCTAAACCCTTGGCCAATACTGACTCAGAACTCCTAAAGTACTTTAAGGATTCAAAGGTCCATTTTATAAATGGTCAAGGGTACCAGATTGACGTCAGTGAAGCAGATAAAACGGTGATGTATAAAGCAATCAACCTAGCAAGTTATGTTGGGAAACAAGTTTTGTATGAGCAGACCCCCGTAGGGTTTGCTATTGGTCTAGCTAAGGGGTACGTAGAAGGTCAAGCTACAGCGTTCATAGATGGCTTAGCATGGTACGTGAAGACAATGCTTGTCGAGGAAAGTGAAGAAGGCATATGCAGCATTAATGTAATCGGCCAGGTTGGGATGGAGACGGACGAAAGCGCTTGTATAGCTTACGAAGTCGCCCAAAGAATCCTTCTCCGGAAACAACCCGGGAACACTTTCTTTACCAATTCCAAGGTCTATGTATATATGCCTACATCTGACGGTGCAAGCGCAGGCTGCACGATATGCACTTCCTTGCTATCACTTGCCATGAATAAATCTGTTAGGAAGAATCTTGCAATGTCCGGAGAAATAACTCCAACGGGTGGAATTTTTCAAATTGGCCATGTAAATCTCATAACACTAAAATTAATTAGAGTACTAGTCTTTCTAGTTATTTTTTAGTCACTTGTAATATATAATACATTCTTTCTCAGGTGAAGGACAAGACTATGGGGGCAAGACGGAGTCAGTTGAAGACCATAATATATCCAGAGGCTAACCGGAGAGAATTTGATGAGCTCCCGGAAAATGTGAAAGAGGGTCTTGATGTTCATTTCGTCGATGAATATGAGCAGATTTTCGAGCTAGCATTTAACTAACAATCTTTAGAATAAAGTGAACAAGTATCTCTTCTTACTCTTTGCAATTGTGACATGTTTTCTTTAATATTTTCAAGCTCATCTTCCAACTCTTGATTTCCTTACCATTATATTTTCTTTTTCTTACCACATGATGAAATATGTGAGCCAGTGATTCTGTGTCGGGTTCGTTTTTCGGTTTGGTTCTCGGTTTATATGCCTAGGTATACATCAACCTCTAAGTTATAACTCTTAATACAATAGTAAGTTAGGCGTCATGAATCAGTGGTGCATCAGAAAGTTATAATCTCACTGAACAATATATATATAGTAGAAACAAAGAATCTATCATGCAAAGAAATAACAAAAACACACATGACAAGGGTTATAGATTCGAGAAATTTCTAAAAGGATATATAGAAAGCACATGTCATAGACAACATGATTAATCAATTTTTTTTAAAAACATGATAAATCAAATACTATTTTATCAAAGCAGGTTCATGTTTTTCTTTTTGCTGCCAAGTTAAACTGAAGTGGTATAAAGTATATAAATAATAATAGCATTTGATTAAATGTAATATTCTTCCTCGGCTCTGTTATCAGACCTAATGCTGCCAAGTTAAACTGAAGGTATCAGACCTAATGCTGCCTGAAACTTGCGAATGGGACTTAGAGAAACTACAGCTCTGTCTCCCAGATTATAAAGACTCGATCCAATGCATCAAACCAAGTCAAACCGGGGCTCCGGAAATAAATTCTCCTGATTAGTAGTAATAGTATACTAAAGAATATTACATTTAATCTTGTGGCAAGTAAGAGTTAAAGGAAGATCAGCCTAAAGAATTTAAGTATCAATGATATATTACTATAGAAAACAACCACTAAGTAAATCCCACATGAAGCTTGTCAGACTTCTTCTAAAATTCAACGGAGGAGACCCCATATTATACCCAAAGGCTAGCTCAAAAATCTGCTCATACTCATCGACAAAATGAACATCAAGCCCTTCTTTCAAGTTGCACGCGAGCTCATCAAAATCTCTACGGTTACCCTCAGGGAAGATCATCATCTTCACTTGACTCCGTCTTGCAGCTATAGTCTTCTCCTTAACCTATGTGAGATTTTGTGCGTTAGTTTTCAACTTAACAGAAACTAGAAAGCTCTAACATTAGTATTGGTAGCGTGTGACTTACTCCACCTATTGGAAGTATTCTACCAGTCAGAGTGACTTCTCCTGTCATTGTAAGATCCTTCCTCACAGGCTTCTTCATGGCAAGTGATAGAAAGGAAGTGATCATTGTGCAGCCTGCGCTTGGACCGTCTTTTGGCGTGGCTCCTTCAGGAACATGTAAATGAAGCTTGGAGTTCGCAAAGAAGAGGTTCTTGGGTTCTTTCTCGAGCATGATTCTTCTAGCAACTGTGTGAGCTATCTCTGCGCTTTCTTTCATCACATCCCCAAGCTGACCCGTTATATGAAGACCACCTTTGCCTTCTCCTTCTTCTACAGAGGTTGTCTCTATGTACAGTGTTGAGCCACCCGTGGATTTCGTAGAAAGACCCATTACAACCCCCACTGGTGTCTGTTCATAGATCTTGTCTGCATATAACTCTGGCTTGCCTACATAATCTGCAAGGTTTGATTCATCAATCATAAACTTTTTAACCGAAACCTCAGGAGTTTCCGCGGATGCCCCTTCTCGTACTAGCTTCAGAGCAATCTGCCAAAAAAAAAATATATATCAAATGATTATGGTTTCTTGGGACACAAGTAATCACTTTGTACTGTTCAGTGAACTTGTAAACCTACCTTACGGTAAATCTTCTCAATATGCTTCTGGAGATTTCTAACTCCTGGTTCTCTGCAGTAATTTTCAATCAACGAACGAAGAGCTGCATCGCTCACAACAACCTGACAAAAGTAGAAAACAAATTGAGTAAATCTCTTATAAACATGAACACATACAAAACATATGGACAAGTGGTTGTGAGTGAAACCTGTTCAGGCTTGATGCCACATTCCATGCATGTGGTTTTCAGCAAATGGTCTCTAGCAATATGCATCTTATCATCAGTGATATACCCTGAGATATTAATCACCTCCATTCTGTCTAGCAGAGGTTCCGGAATCATATCTACCACATTTGCTGTGCATACAAATAAGACCTGCATGGAATTAGTATATAACATACGTCAAAACACAGAACATTGTATATCAAAAAAGAATATTATATAGTATAGGGTTAAAAACCTTGGATAAGTCGATAGTAACATCTAGATAGTGGTCTCGAAAATATGCATTCTGCTCTGGATCCAGAATCTCCAACAACGCATTGGCTGGATCATCAGACTGGCGCTTTCCAAGCTGCCAAAGGAAAAGTATACATTTATTGCAATATACTTTCAAGAAGGTATATTTCAAATGGTAACAAGATAAGCTACCTTATCAATCTCATCGATCATAACAAGAGGGTTTAATGTTCCCACGCTCTTTAGACAGTTCACCATCTTTCCAGGCAATGCATTATCATATGATCGACGAAGCCCCTAAACGATGTATATGAGTGTTAACAAATGAATGAAAGTCTCACATCGGTAGTTTGGAGAATTAGTGAATAATTAATATATAAAGGGTAAGAGTCAATTCACTTATAGGTAATAAATTTTAATTAAATTGGAATCCAATGATAAACCCGAATTTAACTTGTCGTCTAATAGCATACCTTAATCTCGTCAACGTCAGATAGTCCTCCAACGGAGAACCGGAAGAACTTGCGGCCAAGAGCACGTGCTATAGCACGGCCAATGCTAGTTTTACCTACTCCCGGTGGCCCTGAGAGACATATGACCTTCCCTGTTTGACACATTAAATTTCAATTTAGACTTTTTTAGCAAACCAGAGTGAATTAGAAAGGCAAAGATACGAGACCTTTTGAAGTGCCTTTGAGTCTTCTCACAGCAATAAACTCTAGGATTCTTTCTTTTACATGAGATAATCCGTAATGATCATTATCAAGAATCTTTTCTGCTCGTAAGACATCAAAATTCTCATCACTGCAAAAACCAAATAAATATGGTTATTAATGAGACTTTTCAATCACAGGGTTATAACTCTTAAGACATGATGAAGCAAAAGGCAAACCTGAAATTTCCCCAAGGCAGTATGGTCAACCAGTCAAGGTAGTCATAAGTATGCGTGAATTCGCTTGAACTAGATTCTAACATAACCAGTTTTTCAAGCTCTTCTTCTATGACTTTTAGTACATGTTTTGGAATCTTTTCTTTAATTGGTTCAATCCTTATCCTAATCACTTCTGTAGATTACAAGAAAATTATAGAAACTGAATCAGTGGTGGAATCTAAATTTTTGAATCTCTCTGAACAATACATTTTCGGAAATATTTATATTGTAGTATACTAAGTTACTAACCAGAAAATAACGATTCGTCATGCATCTCTTCTTCTGTGACTTGTGAGACACGTTCTGTAAGAGAATAATTATTTTAATGAATTTTAAATAGTTTGTTGTTGATCAGTATAAGCAAATCAGTAAACCAGTGGGAATTTTATAAAAAAACGTTAATGTAATCATGATTTATCGAAAGTGAGTCGAATACCTTTATTCATCCAAGTATTTGGAGTAGCGGTGTAGTTTTTGGAGCTGATTATCTTCATCTATGTTGTGTTTTGCTTTGGAATGCTTTTATGATGGATTAGACATACGTATTTATACGACAATCCAACTCCTTAGGTTTTAATGTTTTTTTTTGGTCAACCAGGTTTCAATATTTAAAGGATATATTCCTAAAATTTGTCCCATAAAAAGGAATTTTTTTAAGGAAAAGGATAACGAAGCGTGTCATCCGATGACGCACGTGTATTGTGAAATTTAAAGGAAATATTCCCGTAAAGTTAATAAAAAAGCTTTCAGAAAAAGAAAAAAAAATTAAGTATTACAAGAATCTCCTGGCTTACGAAAGTTAGAAACTCATGTAATTACTCTCTTTTGTTTAATCCAAAAAAAACCGAATTAATATCTATAAGAACCGTTTTATTTTTATTAAGAGAAATTGGAGCCTCTTTTTTTTTGTCACCAAACTGATTCATATATCTAAACGGAGAGTTCACTACAAAGTCGAGACACAGCTATCGAGAGCCGATTTCGCAAGAGCGTCGGCAACCCCATTAAGTTCGCGACCAATAAAAGAAACATAGTAAAAAACGAAAGAAGAAGATAGTAGCTCGATATCCATGAGAACTCCGGAAAACTCCATCGGATATGTCTTCGAGTTGATAGCTCTAGCGAGCTCCTGAGAGTCGGTACAAAACCAGACGTTGAGAAAGGATGTGCACTTTGCTGCTTTACTCCTAACCCACAAGGTTCCGAGACGGAGCTTAACCGGATTTAATAATCCAATTCCACTTCAGCTGGCCACTTGGATTTCTTCTTGCTTTCCTGCCAACTTTTCTCCTCCACTCATGTCACGGATTCAGTTCAAAAATGACAACAGTCTCTAGTTTACAATGGCTCAGAAGTATGGTTGAAGATGGTGCTTATCTTCCTATTTCTGATTAGTGGTGGCTACCTCGTTGGTACTACAGATGAAGTTTATAACAGGTTTCAATTATTAACTTCAAAGAACATATATCGATTATATCTCTCTTTCAGGGAGGACCCTCAGAGTTTATTAAGTGTTTTATCTCATTTACAACAACAACAGTATTTATTACTTCTGCTCATAAGGCTTTCAGACCTCAACTAGTGCTTTGGTTCAGAATCTGAACATAGCGCCCTTACTTAATTCATTTCGAGAACGATCACTCCGGTCCGGGATCCCCCGAATCATTCCCAAGATCCATCGTCATAGAATGGAAAGAGCAGCACTAATGGGATATTTCTCTTAATGGTATTCTGCTACTCTCTCCTTTTAGTCGAGTAAGAAATCCTCTCCTCGTGATTGGCTTCGCCTGGGCTCAGTCTCTTTCGGCCGGTATGTAGAATCGTCAGAGCGAGCAGAGCAGCGGAGCGAAGTCCGCTGTTTGAAATCTTTTTTTTCTTATTGTTGATACTCCTGCAGGGAATCTCTTAGGAGCGAACGCGATCTATTTAGACCTGATCTATTAGGGCACTTGCTTCTTGCATTGCTTCCCTCATAGCTAACGCTTCCGCCATAAGAGGAGAGGATACATGTTCGACAGTCCTAGCGCCTTCCGCCGTAATCAGAAATTGGAGCCTATAACCACAAAAAAAAACCAAATTTGCTAAATAACTAAAAACATACTATTTCTCCAACTTTCTCTTCCTATATCTCTCTTCTCTCTCTCTAGAAAATCAATTTCCCTTTTTTATAGTTAGTACACAAATAAGCCATTTATTTAATCTTTTGGTAGGAATAAAAGTTTGAAATCAGTGACATATCTTGCAATTTTTTTGGGTAAAAAGTCAGTGACATATATGTTATAAACTCTATAAATAAATAAATTTAAATATTTTTATCAAAAAGTTGTGTTTTTTGCTAAAATTAAAAATGTTTATAAATAAAAACTTGATAAATATAATAAATTAATAATTTTCAGTTCTGAATTGTATCGAGGTGATCAGAACAAAGTGGCGGATCATGCATTGATGTCTGAATCATCTCTAATGAATTCAATTTCGATGAATATCTAACTTTGAATGAAATTTCTGGTAGACTACCTTGCAACTTTATTTTTTCTTCTATAATTTATATTAAAATAGAATAAATTTATTATAGAATAATTTTTGCTCCGATGGTTTATAATAAAATTACTCTTTTATAAAATAAAATATAGAAGAATATCAGTTTTTCATTTCGAATATAGAGTAAAAATATAACATTTCTCTATATTCCATTATATATAATAAAATTAGTCTATAATATATTTAACTCTATTTTAGTGTAGATTATAGAGAAAATAATAGTGTTTCATTGGAGATATCTTTACAAAAAATAAATCATGAAAACATTTATTTTTCTTATTTTGTATTTAAATATATTTAAAATATGTAAACTTATAAATTTCTTTTTGTTTTCATTTGTCAGCTTATAAATTTCTTTTTGTAACTAATAATTTTATAAATTAATAATATCTCATAATCTCGATGTTTTTAATTGATAAAGTTTTTACTTTTGACAAAAAAAAAAAAAAAATAAAAAAAAAAAAAAGGAAAAATTTTGTTTTCATTTGTCAGCTTATAAATTTCTTTTTGTAACTAATAATTTTATAAATTAATAATATCTCATAATCTCGATGTTTTTAATTGATAAAGTTTTTACTTTTGACAAAAAAAAAAAAAAAATACAACAACAACAAGGAAAGACCTCAAGTGAGTGAGACTTCTCAAATTTCTTCTTCTAATGGTCATACCCAAAGGCTAGCTCGAAAATCTGCTCATACTCATCGACAAAGTGAACATCAAGCCCTTCTTTCACGTTTTCTGGAAGCTCATCAAAATCTTTACGGTTAGCCTCGGGAAAGATTATCATCTTCACTTGACTCCTTCTCGCAGCTATAGTCTTCTCCTTAACCTGTGAGATGTTTAAGTATACCACTTATCAACTTAACAAAAACTAGTAAAGCTATTCACATAGTACTTGTTGTAGCTTGTGTGAGTGATACTTACTCCGCCTATTGGAAGTATTCTACCGGTGAGAGTGACTTCTCCTGTCATTGCAAGATCTTTCCTCACAGGCTTCTTCATTGCAAGTGATAGCAAGGAAGTGATCATTGTGCAGCCTGCGCTTGGACCGTCTTTTGGCGTGGCTCCTTCAGGAACATGTAGATGAAGCTTTGAGTTCGCCAAGAAGAGGTTATCAGGTTCTTTCTCAAGCATGATTCTTCTGGCGACTGTGTGAGCTATCTGTGCGCTTTCTTTCATCACACTCCCAAGCTGGCCCGTTATACGAAGACGGCCTTTGCGTTCTACTTCTTCCACAAAGGTTGTCTCTATGTACAACGTTGATCCACCCATGGATGTCCAAGCTAGACCCATTACAACCCCTACTGGTGTCTTTTCATAGATCTTGTCTGAGTGGAAAACCGGTTTGCCTAAGTAATCAGCAAGGTTTGATTCTTCAATCATAACCTTTTCAGCTACCACTTCACTCTGCTCAGTCTTTGTTGCTGACTCATCTGTCAACACAGTGGATCCTTCTGCAGAGGTCTTGGCCAAAGGTTTAGTATCTTCAGTGTCAGTAACATCAACAGAAACTGCAGGCACTACCGTGGATGCTCTTTGGCGTACTAGTTTAAGTGCAATCTGCCAAAGAAATCAAATACTCAAGTAAACAACTAGGCCTAAGCACATTTATCTGAACCGAAGAATCGAACCGAAATAACCAAAACCGATCCAAAAACTAAAATAACTGAACCGAAACTTAAACGAATTTTGTAAATAACCGAACAGTTCCTAAATCTCTAGAGCCGAATACCGAAATATACGAACGAAAAACCGGCCGAGACCAACAGTGCAATGTTCAATTCTTGTAAAAACATTACCTTACGATAAATCTTCTCAATGTGTTTGTGGAGATTTCTAACACCAGCTTCTCTGCAGTAATTTTCTATCAATGAAAGAAGAGCTGCATCGCTCATATCAACCTGGAAAGAACATAAACAACTTTGAGAAAATCTCTCATAACAAGAACACATTCAAATAATGAAGGAAAAGTAAAAAAAAAAGGAAGCTAATGGTTAAGAGTGAGGACCTGTTCAGGCTTGATGCCACAATCTCTGCAAGTGTTTTTCACCAAAAAGTCTCTAGCAATATGCAACTTCTCATCAGTAATATACCCTGCGAGACTAATCACTTCCATTCTATCTAGCAGAGGCTTTGGAATCGTATCTATCACATTTGCTGTGCACACAAATAAAACCTGCAAAAAAAAAAGAGTCAAACACAGTACTGCCAATAATGTAGTATTGCATATGAAAGAAGTATAATAATAGTATTGGTAACAAACCTTGGATAAGTCAATAGTAACATCTAGATAGTGGTCTCTAAAATTTGCATTCTGCTCTGGATCCATAACCTCCAACAACGCACTGGCTGGGTCACCAGAGTGGCCCTTTCCAAGCTGCCAAGGAGAACAATAGACAATGATTGCAATAGACTTTTCAAGCTGTAACTCTATAACCAAGTCAAAGACTAAGAAAAGAGCTACCTTATCAATCTCATCAATCAGTATGATAGGATTCTCTGTTCCAACAGTCTTTAGACACTGCACAAGCTTTCCAGGCATGGCACCAATGTATGTTCGACGATGCCCCTGAACACATTTTACAAGAGAACAGATGATAATTTATAAATCTATGCTTAGCAAATTTAAAGCTTTGCCAATGTAGTATACATTAATCTCGGCAACATCAGATAGTCCACCAACAGAGAACCGGAAGAACTTGCGGTCAAGCGCACGTGCTATAGAACGGCCTATGCTAGTTTTTCCTACTCCAGGAGGGCCAGAGAGACAAATGATCTTCCCTGTTTGACACATTTTAACAAACTTTCAGTTTCACATCTTTTCAGCAAAGAAGAGTATAATCAGATACGACCTTGAGAAGTGCCTCTGAGACTTCCAACAGCAATAAACTCAAGTATCCTTTCTTTTACATCAGATAAACCGTAATGATCCTCGTCAAGAATCCTTTCTGCTCTTAAGACATCAAAATTCTCATCACTGCAAAAACCAAATTTAATGATGAGTCTTCTCAATCAATGCAAAAAAGAAGAAATCAATTACACAATGGCAAAACCTGAGGTTTCCCCATGGCAACACGGTCAACCAATCAAGGTAGTTAAGTGTCACATCAAACTCGCTTGAAGTTGGTTCTAAAAGCTGCAGTTTTGTAAGATGTTCTTCTATGACTTTCAATACATGTTTTGGAATCTTGTCTTTAATAACTTCAATCCTTCCCTTGAACTTTTCTGCAGAAAACAATAGACTGTATCAACATTTGCGTCATGAATTCACATTGGTGAAATATCTGAATAGTAGAACTAACCAGAAAACGCAAATTTGCTATCTGTCTCCACCCCAAGCTCCTGCATTTGTGACACTCAATAAGTCATCAACCAATGATACACTGATATACTATAAATCATTAAAAAGAGCAGGCATGATTTTTGAGAGGCTGAGATGAATAAACCTTTTTGATAGCCTTTAGCTGCTCCTTTAGCACGATTTGTCGCCGCTCACCACTAAATTTTTCTTCTACAGTTTTTGCTATGGATGCCTAAAACATGAATCATAAGTGATGGTTGAGGATACATTGTTAGATTAAAACAACCATTTACAAAAAAAAATATGGAAAGTGAAGGCATGATGAAGTACCTGAATCTTGTTAACTTCCACTTCTTTTTTTAACAAATCTAGCGTCAACTCCAGACGTTTATGAACCTGGATGGAAGAAAACCAATATGAGAAGCTGACTAATAGTGAAAAATATCATCCTTTTTTGAAATAATCTCAAATTCAATACGTAAAATTAATAGACTTATGTTTGAAATATGATATTATTGATTAGGCATACACCGATATTTTGAATGTCTAGATTTTTAGAACACAGATTGAAACTACTTACATCCAGTTCTTCAAGAACTCCTTGATTTTCATGTTTGTTAGCACCAGAGATCCCAGCTCCAAAATCGGCTAAATGCTGATAATTAAAGTCACCTATGTGCTATAGAAATTGGAAAAAAAAAAAAATTAGCTGAGATGTTGATAATTTTGTCATGTATTAAGCAGTGCCAAATATGAAGAGAGCAACATGCCTGAGTATATGTCCGAACTTGATCTCTCCATAGTGAAGTTGTCTTTAAGACATCCCTAAGTGTCGACATAACTTCAAAGTATGTTGCCTTGATGACATCATCGTCCTTGTCATACGCCTTGTTCTGCAGGAGAAACAACAAAGGCACACACATAACAAAGATTCACAAATTTTCAAAAGGAAACAGAAACCACATGTCTTGTATAACAAAAGGAAAGGGCAGAAACAGAAACAGAAACAGAAACACACACCTTTATATGTTCAACTTTAACTGATAGAGGATCTTCACTCACCTGTAACAAAAAAAAATTACATTGTTTTCTCAATGACACAAGTATACACACAATTTTAAAGTCTTTACTTACCATCTCTGTTATACGAAGACGTCTGCGGCCAATAAGGATGACTTGCTCACCTTGGATACTTGAAATCTATAAAAAATTAGCAATTGGTTAAAGTCATTATCAAACAGAGACTAAACGTGCAGCATCAAGAGAAGGGTACCTGAGCAAGTGTGCCAACTTCGTGCATACGGTTAAGCAACTCTTTGCCTTTAAACTTGTCTAGAACATTCTCTGTCTCACAGGTAGTAGAAGATGAAGATGAATCAGCTGAAGCCTCGTCATCCTTCAAAAGGAAAGCCCCTGCGTATGGAGTTTGTCTCCGCATGCTCTCTTGTAAAGCTTCAATTAATTTACGATCCTACACACACACAAAGCAGAGACAACAAACATCAAAGACAGTCCAACCTAGTGGACAGCAAAACATGGTCGGATCTGGACACAACCTTATGAAACATTGGCCAAAATTTTAAATTTTTTTAAAATTAAAATTCTTAAAAAATGTTTATATCCTCAAAAATTTCAGATCTGGACCCATTGTAACATACCTTGACATAGATTGGCATGTAAAACCCAGGAAAGAGAGGCTTTTTTGGCAACGGCAATGCTATAACCTGTAATTAAACAACACAAAAGCTAATAAAGGTTCCACCTTTACCTCCTTTTGGTAATTAAATTGCATTCTCTATGTGATCTAACTAAATCTAAAGCATACGAAAATGCATTTCAACAAACCCATGATCACAAAACTATTAAAGGTTGTACCTTTGCCTCTTTTTTGCTAATTGAATTGCATTCTCTATATGATCTGACTAAATCTAAAGCATATTCAAATGCATTTTCAACAAAACCCATGATCACAAAACTCTTCAACTGTCATAAAAATGTAAACTTTAAGAAATTTTTTTTTTAACACAAACCGTTTGATAATCGTCGAGGCTAGTAGTGGTCGTTGAGACAACAACCGAAGAGGACGATTTCGTGTCGGAAGCTTCGGGATTCGACGCATCTGACTTGGGATCGGCCGCGGCGTCACTTTTGTTAGAGCAGAAAGCACGACGACGACCCAACTCGTGGTTCCATCCGGTTAGATGACTCAGTGCTTTGAAGAGTGGAGTCTTAATTGGGTTTGACCCGACCCGAGACGGGTTCGCGTGATGGATGGTGTGAGTCGTTGAAGAGAGGAGCTTGAGCATGACGGGAAATTAGGGTTAGGGTTTTGCCCTGAGAGACAAGAAACCGTACGAATTGTGTCTGAAGACGGGACAAGAAGCAGACAGGGTGTCAAAGCCCTTCATAAACCCCCTTGAAAGGTATTTAAAGTAGGAAATGGAAAAAATAAGGGAAAATCCAAAAGTGGAAAGATAGAGACGACGTCGTTTTTGTTTAAACCAAACCGGACCGGGTAGAGTTTGGGCCTTAAAAGTGGGGAAATAGTTATATTTGGGCTTTATGTTGATACATTTGCTTTCAAGTAACCGTACTGTAAAAGTCAAAGTAAACGGGTCTGATGAACACAACTAAGCAAATATTCTAGTCTTAGTCATAACAGACAAGCGCTAGTCGCCAATCTCTAAAACTATTTAGATTACAAAAATGTAAGTTTTCCACTAAAAACATTAAAATGACATGTATCAGTTCGATGGTTGATTTGAAAGCTTTCAAAACCATATGTAAGTTAAAAGTCAAAATAATTCAACTGTGAAAACAATACTATTCACTTTTTCAAAATTGTGTTCGAAGAAAAAAATAAGGCTTTTATGTCATAATTTGTTTAATGTCCACTAGAGAACGTTATATTAACCTAAAATATAAGAAGTGTGTATTCGTTCCCTAAATAAAAGCTACGAAATTACCTAATATGATTTACATATATATGGCAATTAATGATTATGAATAATAAAGATTTGATAACAATTTTTGCATCCTTCTTCATTTTGTTTAATTTTATATTATTAAAAAAATAAACAATCACATTAACCATATAATAAAAAATTA
>NC_027748.1:42231522-42235969 GCF_000695525.1 Brassica oleracea var. oleracea | reverse complement strand
TTGAAAGCTTTCAAAACCATATGGAAGATAAAAGTCAAAATAATTCAACTGTGAAAACAATACTGTTCACTTTTTTTCAAGAATGTGTTCGATGGAAAAAATAAGGTTTTTATGTCATAATTTGTTTAATGTCCAATCCGATCAACCCATGATGTATTAATTATAGTTTTGTTCTATTATTTTTAATAAAAATTGATCCGATCCATCGGAAATAAATTATATAATAACAACAAAAATATTTTATATATATAAATAAAATGATCACATATATAAAAAAAACTATCGATAATATATACAAATAAACTGCGCAGGTCTTATCCTAGTAAAAATAATTAAGAGAGGAACAATATTTTTGTCATGAAGCAAATCATTGTCATTATTATTAGTATTATTGTCTTGGATGGAGATAACAAAGAATCAATGAGGATAACTACCAATCATTTGATTTGGGAATAATAAACCGCCCAATAAACAAAGGAAAAAGGGAAAAATCAAGAAGAAGATATCGAAGCGTGTCTGACGCAAGGAGGCCAATCTCTCTGTCATGACTCACGTTTATAGCTAGAAACCCCACATTTACTTTGCAAATTAGATACTTTTGTTTCTTTTAATTATTTTACAGCTTAAGTAATTTCCACATATCAGATGTAAACTATACATTTTGAGAAAAAATATATTTTGTTATTTGCTATTCATATATACAATTTTCTTTCTACTTATAGACTGATTGACAAGAGGAATCCAAGACTTAAATTTAATGCTTTTCGAAAAGATCAACATGATTAAATAATTATTTTCATTAATGGAGGAAAAGTATAAAGAACATGTTATATGTTTCATAAAACACCAAACAATGAAAAAAAAAACCGAATATAGAAAAATCGTGAGAGAAAATTGTGGATGATAAATAGCCTTTACTGCAGCCGATCTCCCTCCGTGGGGGGCCGTGCTCGTCACCGCCGCTACGTGAGGGAGGATATCCTTAGCCTCTTTAGTTTAATATAAGTTTTATTTGGTTTCTTGTCTTTTTGGGTGAGGGTTTAATTACTTCTCAGTCCGGTGAGTGCTAGTTTGGCTCAGTCTCAAGCAGTCTGTGCTTGTCCCATGGTGACTTGTCCTCCTTGGTGTGTATCTTGACTCGATTTAGAACGGTGGTTGGTGGTCCAGATCTACCGGATCTTGGGTTGATAAACTTGTAGGATCTTGGAGTCTTTTGTGGCTGTTTCGGTGCTTGAATCCCTTTAGTATCTGTCGATTGGTCTGTGTTCTGCGCTTGGAGTGTGGTTCCTGCTCTCTTGCTTGTTTCAGGTGGAGTTTCGGTTTGGAGAGTTGGGTCCAGTGATGAGTCTGGCGCAATTTGTCAGGTCGAGGACCTGTTGACGGTGCGGTGTAGCTGCTTGGAGCAGTGCAGGTGCTTTCGCTGACGTCGTGTTTGGACTTTCTTCAACTCTAGTTCCTTTGCTACTCATCGTTTCTGCAAAGAGTTTATTGTTCTCGGTTGAGTCGCTGCGTCGACATGGTGTTTCTGAGTGCGCTTTCAGGAGCCTATATCCCGAGCTTGGTTTCGCGTCTCCTGTGTTGTTTCTCCAGATGGTGCTTTCAAGATTATGGCTTTATCTAATTGGTTCTAGTTTGGTACGGAATGGTATGTTTCTTTGAGGTTTTTTCTGCAACGGTGAAGCGTCCCGAGGATACTTTGGTTGCTACTGGCTTCTCTCCGTGAAAAGGTCTGATTTGAGGTGTGTTGTCCTCTGTCCTGCTGTGTGTGGCGGGTGGACCTGTTTCTGTTCTTTGGTTTGGTTGTCAAGCTCTCAAATGTTGGTGGTCTGTCTTTATTGGAGGTCCATCCTTGTTTCGTTTGGCTGTCTCCTTGTAAGCCTCCGGTGGTTCTAAGGTTCTGGTTACTATCTCTTCCGTCCCCTCCTTTGAGCTCTCAGTAATGTGGGAATTTAAGTTTCGAAATTTGCCTGGTTGGTTATGTTCCCCGTGTGTGGGTTTAAGAGTCCTTTCTTATGGGTTTTAGCTTCCCTTCTTATGGGATTTAGCGCCCGAGGATATCTTCTCCTTCCTTGAGTTTATGCAGTAGACTATGTATTTTGTTGTTCTAATATAATTCAATTTGGGAAAAAAAAAAAAAAAAATAGCCACAATACTAAGCGTAAGGTGAGGAGGTCATGAAAGAAAACACCATCACATGCATCTTCTCCTTTTCTTATTGTTTCTTATGTTCATTGTTTAAAAATGGACATTACTTTTTTGTTTCTTTATGTTAAATTTTGTTTGATAGCTATGTGTTCTTCTATCTACTCCATTGGTTATATTGCCACCAATCATTAGCCTCCACATTATTACATCAAACTCCTATCGCAATTTTGTTCTTTTTGTAACCAAAAACCTACAAATCAAATAAATACACGCCATAGCACATATTTTACGCCGCTCACCATCATAAATAGACATGTAAAAAGCTTAATTTGTAGCCTATGTGTAAAATATATATTATAGATATTTTTGTTCCCGTCAAAAAATGAAGATATTTTGTTCCTTATTTATATCTTCAACTTTAAAAACAATATAATTTTAGGAAACTGATTTTTTTTTGCATCCACCGGGTCAATCATAATTGGCTATAGGCCTGGGCGTTCGGGTACCCGTTGGCATTCAAGTCGGGTTTTTCGGGTTTACGCTTCTAGGTCCCGTACTAAAATTTTATTAGTACGGGTCAGATTCGGATAATAACACTTCAGGTTCGGTTCAAAATTGTATTGCATCATAAAAACCATAAAGTAATCATATATCGTACGAATTCGGGTTATATCGGTTCGGTTCGGATATAACCAAAGTAAAAAACAAATTTTTTGAAGTAAAACATAAAGAAAAATATCTAAATTAAATAAAAATTAATCTATCACGTATAAAATTAATAAAATAACAATAAAATGTTAAATCAAACATGAAAACAAACATCATTTGTAAAAAAATATGTATTGCCTTATAGAGATTAGACTTTTTATTTCAGTGAGCAAATTATAAAATACTTATTTATAACTAATTGTGTACTTAAAGCATTTATTAGAATTTTAATATTTATTATTATATATAATATTACCACAAATATTAAATTTAATAATTGGAATACTTATATATATTTCAAAATATTTATATTGACTATTAATTTCGGATTTTTCGGGTTACCCGTTCGGGTTCGGTTAATAACACTTCGGGTTCAGATATTTTTTGTACCACCCTACAAGATTCGTTCGGGTATTTTTACGTTTCGGGTCGGATAAAGGGTCGGGTTTTTCGGTTCGGATTTCGGGTTTCGGATTTTATGCCCGGGCCTAATTGGCCAATGTGAATTTAGAGGTACAATTATTCAAGAAAAGAGATCTAAAATATGGTATTTAATTCGAAAAAGACAAGAAAATAAACAAATAAAATATGCTAGAAAATCATTGCATTAGAAGTGGCCTCTCCCAAATGTTTATATATAGAGATTCCTCCAATGACTGAATTATTATATCAAGAAATAAGAAAGAGCTCGACTTGTTCCTCAGAAGATTCAATAATATCAAACTTCTTGAAGAACGTTAAAGAATGAATCATTTAACGTCGTCGTCGGAGGTAGAAGGGACTGAAACAATCCCTTTTGGCCGGAGACTGCAAAGAGGAGGGCAGAGAGTTTTCGCTCCAAAGCTTTTGGAGGCTCTTCGTCGATCAAGAAGAAGCACGGAAGATCCGGCGAGACATCTTAGTCGCAGATGGAGAGCCACGGCAGCGCAGAAGGTTTATTCCTTAAGACTCTACGATGCTCTCCGGCGTTCTCGGCGGAGCGCAACGGTTCGGGACACGGCCGACAAAGTGCTCGCGGCTACGGCTCAGACGAGACGGCGGATTACATAGCGGCGCTGGAAATGCAAGTCCGAGCCATGACGGCTCTAACGAAGATTCTGTCTGAGTTTCAGCCGTCCGTTAAACTCGGCTCAGCTTTATAGCCGATTGCATGAGCCGTTGGTGTGTATTATTTGTTTTGGTTATTCTTTTACGCATTTATAATCCGAATGTTTGATAATGTATTTAATCAAGTGTTTGCAATGGGGTAAAATGTCAAAAATTATCACGAGTTGGACGAAAATATTGCGTATTTTTCTTGTTGTTCAAACTGTTTTATGTCATTTCCTACATTTCTGAGTTGTAAGTATTTGCTTAAAAATGAAATTTGGACACCATAAATGGCTCAATGCTAGCGTTCATGGCAACTTTGTAGTTAATATTTAGCAAAAAAAAATATATATATAAATATGGACAAATCTCCAAAATAGCACATTTCTAAGTTTATATCACAAAAATAGCACTCAAAAACTAAAATGACCAAAATAGCACCTTTCTAAGTTTATCCTTTGAAAATTTTAATTTTTTTATTTTTCAAAATTTGAAATCTTATCCC
>NC_027748.1:42223965-42231397 GCF_000695525.1 Brassica oleracea var. oleracea | reverse complement strand
CTAAACCCTAAACCCTAAACTCTAAACCCTAAACCCTAAACCCTAAATCTTAAACACCATTCTTTTACTCTAAACCTCAAATTTGTGACTTTTGATAAAACATTAAGTGTTATTTTTGTGACTTTTGACCTTGAGTACTAGTTTGGGAACATAAACTTGATTTAATGCTATTTTTGTCTTTTTCTCTATAAATATTCTAGTTAATATTTAGTGTTTAAACACTTTCCATCGAATATTTGAATTCAGTACTCTTCAAGTTCTAGGTTCGACCAGTTAACTAATCCACATTAGAGGATATAAATATTTTTTTCTCAAAAAAAAAAGGATATAAATATTTATATACGTAAAGGACAAAGTATGTATCTAATTTCGGGCCCATTCATCCAGCACAGATTTGAATTTATATTTCAAGAAAACTAAATTCGATATTTATAAGCTATATGCCAAAATGAAATTAAAATGAAGTATAATTATATACGAGAAGGCATGTGCATGCAGACCCTACGGTCCGACTCTTTTGTTCAAAGTGGGTCGCATGTGAGAGACCTCTTTATCTGAAATTGGTTTCTTCTCGAAGAGTTTTTTGTTTTCTCTGTATAGTTTTTCTTTTAGTCATATTATAAAATGATAATAAGTTAAAAAAGACTTTCTTGTGCCCTACATCTAAACAACTTTGTGAAACAAAATGAGTGCATATATCATACTTTGTCCTTACATATATGTATATTTTGTTATAACTATATTTGAATTATACAATAAGTAGAGACTAAAGCCAATCGGTTTATTGTCCGAACGTGGTTACTTCAGCCGATTTGAGAGATTACTTCAGTCTTGATGATATGAACTTAAGTACAAACGTTTCAAAAATTAAATAATATGATGATTACGTTTACGTTAGCTATGCAGGACTAGCTATGACTTCTTGTGTGTGTTAGTCAACGTGTATAATCGGTTACAACAACTAAATTTCAGAAGCATTTTGTAATAGCTAAACTTGCTAAAAGTACATCCAATCAAAGATTGAATCACAAACTTTATCCAGTTGTTTGAATGTCAAGTTGTCAACCATTAACCATGAGTTATGGTGTTGTGTAAAATACCTATAATATGCAATGAGGATCCAGTTTACTAGCCTATTATGGCCATAATAACGATATTACTTGTAAGTTGTGCTAGAATATGTTGATCGACGATTAAAAAAAACAAGTCTAATGGGTAAAAAACAAGAATATAGATCACGGATTACAAAAAACAATCGAAAGATGAGAGGTTTTTGCCATTAAAAAGGTGACACGTTTGAAGAGTAAAGCCTCAAGAAGACAAATAGATGACAACGAAAACGGATGGAGACGTGAGCGAGAAGGTGGCATAATAATTGGGGTCAAGTATGAGATGTCTTCTTTGTTTCCTTTAAGGCTCAAGGACCACCCACCACTTTCTCACCTCCTAGTCCCTTTATTTATTTATTTATTTGTATAACTAGCCTCGTAGCATCTCGGATTAGAACCTGGCTAATCCTTATTTAGAATGTTTTTTAACATGGGACTTTACCATTAATTAACCATTTTTACGGTGGCTAATCTTGTAACCACAAAACTCAGTATATCCTTGAAAATTTTGCCATATTTGGGATCCCATGCACAATATACAAAAAATGTCCCATATTTGATCATTTTTTATAGCATCTATTTTATTAAAGTACAAGTATCTTTTGACAAAAAAAAAGTACAAGTACCTTTAGTAATTGTTTGGAAACATGGATAGTACTAAAAAAATAAATATAATAATGTTTGGAAACATTGATAGCAGTAAATTAGGAAAAAAAAGTAATTGACTTATGTTATTAAAAAAAATTAGAAGTCAATTACATTATATTAAAAAATAATGTACTTATGCTACTTGATATAAATATTCAAATCAAAATAATAATTTAAAATTAATTTATATCAAAAAAATTATTCAAAAATATATATATATTCAAAAATGATTTTTACTAATATATTTTCCAATAACCATTATAAAAATGTTTTCAATATATATAAGAAAAATATAATACAAACTCAATTTCAAACACCAACTTAAATTATGGTTTTTATATTTCACATTGAAATTTAAAAATATAATATGTGATTATTTATATGATTGTACGTAAAATATATTATTAGTTATAATATTACTTATTTGATGGTACGTATAAAATACGATTAACTATATAATAACACATATTTTTGTAATCTATGATGACACATATCCCCTATATATTATTTGAGAAGCATTACAACTTCTTTTTGTAGCCACATGTCATCACTAGGATGATTCTTAGAATCATTAGAGAAATATGTTGGTCCATCTATTTATATAATAAGTTTTTTTTATTAAACTAACAATAAATTCATCATTAATGTACTTTAATATTTTCATAAATAAAATTTACGGAATTTCCTAATGTGGCTAAAGTATATATGGCAATTAATGATTTTGAATAATAAAGATTTGATAAAAAAATAGTGTATCTTCTATCATATTTGTTTAATTTTAAACTATTAAATAAATTAAACAACCACAATAACCATATAATAAAAATTTGGATTTTTATGTATATGTTATATTTTGAATTTTTACAAACAGCTATAATTTACTAAAATTGTTAAAAGTCTCACATTCAAATTTTATGATTCATGGTTTAAAAATTTTGTTATGACAAAATACAAATTATTACAAAATTATGTAAGTAAAAAGTCTAATTTAATTAATTATTAAGATTAATATATATATCATTTTAAATTAAATTATAAACCATATAAAATACAATATTTTAGTTTCAAAATTTACTTTGAACAATTTTTTTGATAAAAGTTTTGAACGATCATTGACAACTTATTTTTTTTTAATTATAAATTACTAAAACTATTAATCCCACAATGAAAATTTTGTTATCAGTATTTTAAATTTTTTTTACAAAAGATATAAATGATCAAAAAAACTGTATGAGTAGGAATCATCATTTAATAGACATTAATACTAAAAATATACTAAAATATATTATCTATGTTAGTATCATTTAAATTTAATTACATATCCTATCAAACAAAAAAAAAATTTAGATTAATAAAATTGATTTATATGTTCGCACCAATTTAATTATATATTTAATAGTTACTGAACTTTAATTATTTAATATATATTAATTATTTCATAATATGTAAAAATATTTAATACATAAAATAATTTATATATATAATGTTGATCCCGCGCAAGGCGCGGATCTTAACTTAGTATGATATATAATAGTGACTAGGTGTGGACGTTTGGGTTCGTTTTTGGGTCTGTTTGGGATTTCATGTTCGGTTCAGATCTTTGTGGATTCGGTTCGGATTTAAAAACCAATTTAAATTATTTTTAAAAAATTAAAATTTATTATATGCTTTAATTTTCAAAAAAAATTATAAACAATAGAATATATTACATATAAATTTGAATAACATATGTAAGAGTACCTAACTTAACATATAATTTGGTTTGATTTAAATATTTGGATTGAGAATTAATAATTATTTTAGTATCTTGGAGTTTTGAGTATATTTTAACTATTTTAGATATTTACGTTTGATTGTATATATTTTCAAGTATTTAAATGAACTTAAAAAGTATCATAAATATTCTGGATGTTTTTATATATATTAAACTAGGATAGGCCCGCCCTACGGGCGGGAATTGATGGATCAAGTTTTAGAATATGTATGTGTCAATTTTATACACTATAAAATAAATAAATTAATCGGATTTGGTCAAAAGAAAATGAAATATTGATTTATAATACTATTATATCATAATTTTGTGAGGGTATATAAAATAATGGGTAATGATGTTTTTTTTTTTGGAGAAATCTTTGTTAAAGTTATTGTATTTGTTTAGTAGAATGTTAGATACTTATAATATTAACAATGGTGATTTTTTGGCATTTGTTTGTTTTTTTTGTGTGATATTTTTTTGGTTATATTTGCTTATATATTATATAATTGATCACACTATTTCTTTTATTAATAAAAAAAAGAAATGGAGAAATAAGAAACAAAAAGAAAAATTAACAAAGGCGACAAATGTATTATTTAAAATGGATAAATTAAGTACAACTTATTGTTCTTATAAATGAGAAAATATTTCTACTAAAATATTGTATCTCGACATGTATGGCATCTTACGTTCATTCGGATCCAATCAATTATGCGTTGATATTGATAGATATGGTTGCATTGCAATAAATTTATAAACCCGCCTTTTACAATCTGCTCAATGAATATAGTGCAAGGTTCATCTTCCTCCGCTGGTGAGGGTGCTCTTCTTTCGGTATGCAGGTTTTTTGAAGCTATGTGAATTGCTTGGGGATTGAAATATGTTATATATAGTTATAGATGTGTACCCTTGTAATTATGCATTATATATGGATTATTATGTATTTCAGTAATTTTGTAATTATATTTGTTATATCTTGTTAGTTTTTTTTTTTACAATTTTCTGATGTATTAATCTTTGGTTGTGGTTTAATCATTTTCAATATTAATTTTCCAAAGCTCAAGTTTTGTGACTAAAAAATGAAAAGGTTATGTAAGACTCACTCCTTATTTTATTTTTAGTTAACCTGTAATGGAGTTATGTATTTATACAAATTTTCACTAAATCCATCATATTCGTCCTTTTTATTTTCTTTTGCAAGACTGGGTTCGGTGCAACAAAACAAAATTCAATTACTTGCAAGTCAAGCTTGTTGTTACTGCCATCAAGTCACTTATACTTATTTCTCGACCATGGTTGATAAAGGATTTGGACTTATAATGATGATAATTGACTTTCATCACATTTACATGAAGCTACATATGTAATTTGTAAAACATTTGTTATTTGTCTTTTTATTCTTCTAACTGATATGACCTTCTTTTTATCTGGGACATTTGAGAACGGCCACTTTATTACAAATTTGATTAACAACAATAGATTTCATGAATGAATTCCGATAATAAGTGGAAACTAAGAAGCTTTGGAATGCTTGAAGGACCGGTTTTTGTAAAATATATAATTTTGTGTAAATTTTCTTTATGTTAAGTTGGGGTCGAGTGTTTGGATTGCCGTTGGTTATTCGGTACCGGATGAGGCATCGGTTGAATGGGTCACAGCTAAAGCTTGGAATGCTTGAGTGGTCTCTCTGGCTTCTTCAGCTAATATGACAGAAGCATGATTTGTGGACTCCATGTTTTTTTTTCTCTTTTGAGATATTGTAAAGACGTAGTTACTTCGTATGCTTGACTGTGAATACTTTTATATTGTTTTGTGTCTGTGGTGCTATGTTTAATTATTCAAACGGAGATATATGTTTTTACTGCGGTTAATTGAAGATTTCAATATTCTTGCTAATAATTGACAGCTTGAATTTTAGCCGTAATTATAGTATTCGAATATGGGAACAATATTATTTTTGAGTATACGGTTTGAGGCGTAGTTGATGTTGTTGGTGTGATTGCTAATAATCCAGTTAATCTTGATACCTTCGTTTGTTGATATGGAAATAATATTGAGTAAGATAATCTTGGCCTATAGGGCCATTTATTTATAGTAAATATATTTTACCAAATTTAAGGCCACCAGTTAAGGCTTTAGTTATTTTGTATTTCAATTAGACCAACAACAGAATTTGAGTAATTGTTATCTAATACCGTGTGAATGAATGCTTCACTTGAGGTCGGACTTGTATATTATTATATAAGTGAGTGCTTAGATGCACGTTGGTAAATTATTCTTTTTATAAGTGCTTAGATGCACGTTAGTAGTGTTTATTCTTGGGGGATTCTATTTGTTTATGAGTTTTTTTAGTAAGCATATGGTAGTAAATTAAGATGTTCTGGATATATTGGACCATTGAAACATAATATATGTGGGTCACAGACTCCAAAATGAAGCCATCAAGCTTTACAAACCTTTGAAAAACAGAGTATTGATTTCATCAGAGTATTATAAGGAAAAACGATAGAAAAGAGGGAGTCTGAGTATTTTGAAAATTTCATGCGGAGTGCACTCGATTACGATATCCTTGTCGAAGCTAAAAATTCTTCAGGAACACATTGGCTGCTTTCCCTGCAATGAAAGTGATAAAGTCAGTATTAGAAATAAAAAAAAACCTGAGATATCACACCATCTAAACCTACTTAATGCTAGTCTTTGCGCTCGAAGGCCCTTGAAGATCTCTTTCTAGACAATATTGGTTACTGCATCCACACCGTCTAAATCATAGGTATCGTCTAATATCCTAAGCCCCTCCGGTGTTGTTACTCGTGATAGCGCCACATACGACTGGCTGTGAGTGAAGACTGTCCTAGGAAGATATAAAGCACCTGATTCAAACTCTGTCCTTGACTTTTATTGATTGTCATCGCATAGCAAAGACGAAGCGGATATTGGCGGCGGCATAACGTGAAAGGATGCATGGTGTCAAGAGGAGAGAGCTGTATCCGAGGGACCAATATTCCCAGTCATGATCTTTTGTTATGATACATTATATGTTAAGTAAAATGATATGAAACGTAGACATATCGAATTTAATTGTCTGAACTATTGGTCTTTGTCTTTTTGTTGTATTTTATTGTAGCGAAGAGTTTACACATCAAAAATGAATACTCAAGTAATATTAATAGAATAATACTCCATTTCAAGCAGTATTTCAGTGATCCAAATATAAATAAAAATCTTAAATACAGAACAACTGGAAAACGTGATAGATTTAATAAAGCTTGTCTGTAACCAAATATAAAATAACCAAGATTCAAAGATTAAGTGGTCAACAAAACATGGATAAAAAAACACATGCGTAAGCATTACTGAAAGCGGAAAATACTGCACAACTTCAAGTATCCAATCCTCTCCACCTATGCCGTACGTGCCTTCTTCTTAATTCCCGAGGATCCTTGCACCTGACTGCTACCACCAGTCTCCACCTTAACACCAACCGAGATGGCACCACTGTTGTCGTCTCCATTGTCATCATCACCTCCCTATTCAGATCAAAATAACCTATTAATATATACCGTGAAGCTAACTGACCGTAATTTAGTACATGGAACTTACATTGACAACAAACTGAGGGAGCGGCATACGGTCACCTTCACTAAGGATGCAGGAGATCGTAAAAATTTGATGGTTTTCAGTGAAGTTGTATGCACTGACCTTGACCTGGAACTTGTAGGTTTTACCCTCCATGTCTGCAACAAATGGAGGTGCCTGAGTGTCCCACGGGTTCACACCATCACCAGCATGAGGAAGCAACCGTTGAATGCAATCTCATGAGTAAAATTTCAAGACGAAGATGCATGACAGGCAGAGTAAGAACATACCAAAAGATGGCAAGCTTCATAGGGTCTCATATTATGCAGTTTTGTCATAACCC